>NC_132890.1:13277316-13282316 GCF_030463535.1 Salminus brasiliensis | reverse complement strand
ACATAAAAGTCACATAAGCCACATGAGTCGAATGGGCTCGTGAAACGGGACAATTACAAAATCACAAATCTTTCTCAACTGTCTTGGCTCCTTTTATTTACACCCCTAAATTCCACATACTAAGGTACAACAGGAATACGGGATAAATGCAGAGGCTACTTCCTACCAATATGGAAGCCGGGCAAAAAAAAAAAAAGAAAAAAGCTCACGCTAGCACGCCGGGCGAAGCATCGCTCTGAGATGAGTTGCGAGTCGCAGGGATGCCGGTGAAGCAGGCTCGGGCTGAGTGGGCCAGCCAGCCTTTTGACTTAGGGAAGTGGCGTCGCCATGTCAAGTTCAAAGAACTCTGTGAAGCTTTAGGGGGACAAAAGAACAACTGTTGTAGATGCAGGCAGGTCTGGGAGGAGAATTTAAAAAAAAACTCAATACAACTGGAAATCAGCCCCCCGAAACGAGAACGGGGACCCATGAATGGCGGCCCATGACTTGAGGTTGCGTGTAACGGTGAAATAAACATCACGGCTGTGACGAAACGGTGCTGTTATTGCCCCACGGCTCACTCCCTTTCGTGATGTGTTGCTTTAATGTGACCTAAGTAAGTGATCTAAATTAGCAGGTGTTTTTTTGTTTGTTTGTTTGTTTTTAACAGCAAATATTGGGCTTGTCCCACCCATGAGCTGCAACTGTGATTGGTTGTAGTTCTGCTCTGCGTTGACATCCTGTAACAGACTTTCCCCCCCATGTTGTCAGTTTCCTCAAACGTACACTGACCCCTACTGGCAGGCTTGGGTTACTTTTATCCACAGCATTCCCTCCACAGAGTTCTTGTTGAATATTTTCCAGTGTTTTGTTTTGAGAGCAACTGGCTATAATTAAGCCAAACTACAACTGATTGGTTTCCATCCCATGGCAGGCCATGCAGGTGGGCTTAAACGGCATCTGACGCTGAAATGTTTCGACTCTGAAGACTCCAAAGGCCGTATGAAATGTAACACAAGGACGTACATGTAAAAGAAAGGGTAATGCGTTGTAGATTTGTGAAAGCGTAAAGTAAGATGGAGTAAAAGTAAGAAAAGCAAGTGAAAGAATGTGCATGTAAGTGCTTGAGGATGGCAAAAGCTTACAGCACCTGGTATTCCCAGGCGGTCTCCCATCCAAGTACTAACCAGGCCCGACCCTGCTTAGCTTCCGAGACCAGACGAGATCGGGCGTGCTCAGGGTGGTATGGCCGTAAGCGAGAGCACTGCTTCCACTCAGCCTATTTATAAGCATGCGGCAAAAGACGGCTGCCTTTTCCACACTACAGGGGACACACATTTACTCGCCCTCCTTTCTTACTTCCAAAGCAACCCCACCAAGCTCATTCAAACCAATCACACATTTCATTGCTCTCTCCTGTCCTCCTTCTCTTTTCACAAAAAAAATAAAACAACAAAACTTGCTCTTTTGGCTGACACTTGAACATTCAGCAACAAAGGCTAACGCCGGCCGCCATTCTCGGCCTTGTCAACATAAAAGTCACATAAGCCACATGAGTCGAATGGGCTCGTGAAACGGGACAATTACAAAATCACAAATCTTTCTCAACTGTCTTGGCTCCTTTTATTTACACCCCTAAATTCCACATACTAAGGTACAACAGGAATACGGGATAAATGCAGAGGCTACTTCCTACCAATATGGAAGCCGGGCAAAAAAAAAAAAAGAAAAAAGCTCACGCTAGCACGCCGGGCGAAGCATCGCTCTGAGATGAGTTGCGAGTCGCAGGGATGCCGGTGAAGCAGGCTCGGGCTGAGTGGGCCAGCCAGCCTTTTGACTTAGGGAAGTGTCGTCGCCATGTCAAGTTCAAAGAACTCTGTGAAGCTTTAGGGGGACAAAAGAACAACTGTTGTAGATGCAGGCAGGTCTGGGAGGAGAATTTAAAAAAAAACTCAATACAACTGGAAATCAGCCCCCCGAAACGAGAACGGGGACCCATGAATGGCGGCCCATGACTTGAGGTTGCGTGTAACGGTGAAATAAACATCACGGCTGTGACGAAACGGTGCTGTTATTGCCCCACGGCTCACTCCCTTTCGTGATGTGTTGCTTTAATGTGACCTAAGTAAGTGATCTAAATTAGCAGGTGTTTTTTTGTTTGTTTGTTTGTTTTTAACAGCAAATATTGGGCTTGTCCCACCCATGAGCTGCAACTGTGATTGGTTGTAGTTCTGCTCTGCGTTGACATCCTGTAACAGACTTTCCCCCCCATGTTGTCAGTTTCCTCAAACGTACACTGACCCCTACTGGCAGGCTTGGGTTACTTTTATCCACAGCATTCCCTCCACAGAGTTCTTGTTGAATATTTTCCAGTGTTTTGTTTTGAGAGCAACTGGCTATAATTAAGCCAAACTACAACTGATTGGTTTCCATCCCATGGCAGGCCATGCAGGTGGGCTTAAACGGCATCTGACGCTGAAATGTTTCGACTCTGAAGACTCCAAAGGCCGTATGAAATGTAACACAAGGACGTACATGTAAAAGAAAGGGTAATGCGTTGTAGATTTGTGAAAGCGTAAAGTAAGATGGAGTAAAAGTAAGAAAAGCAAGTGAAAGAATGTGCATGTAAGTGCTTGAGGATGGCAAAAGCTTACAGCACCTGGTATTCCCAGGCGGTCTCCCATCCAAGTACTAACCAGGCCCGACCCTGCTTAGCTTCCGAGATCAGACGAGATCGGGCGTGCTCAGGGTGGTATGGCCGTAAGCGAGAGCACTGCTTCCACTCAGCCTATTTATAAGCATGCGGCAAAAGACGGCTGCCTTTTCCACACTACAGGGGACACACATTTACTCGCCCTCCTTTCTTACTTCCAAAGCAACCCCACCAAGCTCATTCAAACCAATCACACATTTCATTGCTCTCTCCTGTCCTCCTTCTCTTTTCACAAAAAAAATAAAACAACAAAACTTGCTCTTTTGGCTGACACTTGAACATTCAGCAACAAAGGCTAACGCCGGCCGCCAGACTCGGCCTTGTCAACATAAAAGTCACATAAGCCACATGAGTCGAATGGGCTTGTGAAACGGGACAATTACAAAATCACAAATCTTTCTCAACTGTCTTGGCTCCTTTTATTTACACCCCTAAATTCCACATACTAAGGTACAACAGGAATACGGGATAAATGCAGAGGCTACTTCCTACCAATATGGAAGCCGGGCAAAAAAAAAAAAAGAAAAAAGCTCACGCTAGCACGCCGGGCGAAGCATCGCTCTGAGATGAGTTGCGAGTCGCAGGGATGCCGGTGAAGCAGGCTCGGGCTGAGTGGGCCAGCCAGCCTTTTGACTTAGGGAAGTGGCGTCGCCATGTCAAGTTCAAAGAACTCTGTGAAGCTTTAGGGGGACAAAAGAACAACTGTTGTAGATGCAGGCAGGTCTGGGAGGAGAATTTTAAAAAAAACTCAATACAACTGGAAATCAGCCCCCCGAAACGAGAACGGGGACCCATGAATGGCGGCCCATGACTTGAGGTTGCGTGTAACGGTGAAATAAACATCACGGCTGTGACGAAACGGTGCTGTTATTGCCCCACGGCTCACTCCCTTTCGTGATGTGTTGCTTTAATGTGACCTAAGTAAGTGATCTAAATTAGCAGGTGTTTTTTTGTTTGTTTGTTTGTTTTTAACAGCAAATATTGGGCTTGTCCCACCCATGAGCTGCAACTGTGATTGGTTGTAGTTCTGCTCTGCGTTGACATCCTGTAACAGACTTTCCCCCCCATGTTGTCAGTTTCCTCAAACGTACACTGACCCCTACTGGCAGGCTTGGGTTACTTTTATCCACAGCATTCCCTCCACAGAGTTCTTGTTGAATATTTTCCAGTGTTTTGTTTTGAGAGCAACTGGCTATAATTAAGCCAAACTACAACTGATTGGTTTCCATCCCATGGCAGGCCATGCAGGTGGGCTTAAACGGCATCTGACGCTGAAATGTTTCGACTCTGAAGACTCCAAAGGCCGTATGAAATGTAACACAAGGACGTACATGTAAAAGAAAGGGTAATGCGTTGTAGATTTGTGAAAGCGTAAAGTAAGATGGAGTAAAAGTAAGAAAAGCAAGTGAAAGAATGTGCATGTAAGTGCTTGAGGATGGCAAAAGCTTACAGCACCTGGTATTCCCAGGCGGTCTCCCATCCAAGTACTAACCAGGCCCGACCCTGCTTAGCTTCCGAGATCAGACGAGATCGGGCGTGCTCAGGGTGGTATGGCCGTAAGCGAGAGCACTGCTTCCACTCAGCCTATTTATAAGCATGCGGCAAAAGACGGCTGCCTTTTCCACACTACAGGGGACACACATTTACTCGCCCTCCTTTCTTACTTCCAAAGCAACCCCACCAAGCTCATTCAAACCAATCACACATTTCATTGCTCTCTCCTGTCCTCCTTCTCTTTTCACAAAAAAAATAAAACAACAAAACTTGCTCTTTTGGCTGACACTTGAACATTCAGCAACAAAGGCTAACGCCGGCCGCCAGACTCGGCCTTGTCAACATAAAAGTCACATAAGCCACATGAGTCGAATGGGCTTGTGAAACGGGACAATTACAAAATCACAAATCTTTCTCAACTGTCTTGGCTCCTTTTATTTACACCCCTAAATTCCACATACTAAGGTACAACAGGAATACGGGATAAATGCAGAGGCTACTTCCTACCAATATGGAAGCCGGGCAAAAAAAAAAAAAGAAAAAAGCTCACGCTAGCACGCCGGGCGAAGCATCGCTCTGAGATGAGTTGCGAGTCGCAGGGATGCCGGTGAAGCAGGCTCGGGCTGAGTGGGCCAGCCAGCCTTTTGACTTAGGGAAGTGGCGTCGCCATGTCAAGTTCAAAGAACTCTGTGAAGCTTTAGGGGGACAAAAGAACAACTGTTGTAGATGCAGGCAGGTCTGGGAGGAGAATTTTAAAAAAAACTCAATACAACTGGAAATCAGCCCCCCGAAACGAGAACGGGGACCCATGAAT
>NC_132890.1:13252316-13264816 GCF_030463535.1 Salminus brasiliensis | reverse complement strand
CCCATGGCAGGCCATGCAGGTGGGCTTAAACGGCATCTGACGCTGAAATGTTTCGACTCTGAAGACTCCAAAGGCCGTATGAAATGTAACACAAGGACGTACATGTAAAAGAAAGGGTAATGCGTTGTAGATTTGTGAAAGCGTAAAGTAAGATGGAGTAAAAGTAAGAAAAGCAAGTGAAAGAATGTGCATGTAAGTGCTTGAGGATGGCAAAAGCTTACAGCACCTGGTATTCCCAGGCCCGACCCTGCTTAGCTTCCGAGATCAGACGAGATCGGGCGTGCTCAGGGTGGTATGGCCGTAAGCGAGAGCACTGCTTCCACTCAGCCTATTTATAAGCATGCGGCAAAAGACGGCTGCCTTTTCCACACTACAGGGGACACACATTTACTCGCCCTCCTTTCTTACTTCCAAAGCAACCCCACCAAGCTCATTCAAACCAATCACACATTTCATTGCTCTCTCCTGTCCTCCTTCTCTTTTCACAAAAAAAATAAAACAACAAAACTTGCTCTTTTGGCTGACACTTGAACATTCAGCAACAAAGGCTAACGCCGGCCGCCAGACTCGGCCTTGTCAACATAAAAGTCACATAAGCCACATGAGTCGAATGGGCTTGTGAAACGGGACAATTACAAAATCACAAATCTTTCTCAACTGTCTTGGCTCCTTTTATTTACACCCCTAAATTCCACATACTAAGGTACAACAGGAATACGGGATAAATGCAGAGGCTACTTCCTACCAATATGGAAGCCGGGCAAAAAAAAAAAAAGAAAAAAGCTCACGCTAGCACGCCGGGCGAAGCATCGCTCTGAGATGAGTTGCGAGTCGCAGGGATGCCGGTGAAGCAGGCTCGGGCTGAGTGGGCCAGCCAGCCTTTTGACTTAGGGAAGTGGCGTCGCCATGTCAAGTTCAAAGAACTCTGTGAAGCTTTAGGGGGACAACAGAACAACTGTTGTAGATGCAGGCAGGTCTGGGAGGAGAATTTTAAAAAAAACTCAATACAACTGGAAATCAGCCCCCCGAAACGAGAACGGGGACCCATGAATGGCGGCCCATGACTTGAGGTTGCGTGTAACGGTGAAATAAACATCACGGCTGTGACGAAACGGTGCTGTTATTGCCCCACGGCTCACTCCCTTTCGTGATGTGTTGCTTTAATGTGACCTAAGTAAGTGATCTAAATTAGCAGGTGTTTTTTTGTTTGTTTGTTTGTTTTTAACAGCAAATATTGGGCTTGTCCCACCCATGAGCTGCAACTGTGATTGGTTGTAGTTCTGCTCTGCGTTGACATCCTGTAACAGACTTTCCCCCCCATGTTGTCAGTTTCCTCAAACGTACACTGACCCCTACTGGCAGGCTTGGGTTACTTTTATCCACAGCATTCCCTCCACAGAGTTCTTGTTGAATATTTTCCAGTGTACATTCTTTCACTAACGCCGGCCGCCAGACTCGGCCTTGTCAACATAAAAGTCACATAAGCCACATGAGTCGAATGGGCTCGTGAAACGGGACAATTACAAAATCACAAATCTTTCTCAACTGTCTTGGCTCCTTTTATTTACACCCCTAAATTCCACATACTAAGGTACAACAGGAATACGGGATAAATGCAGAGGCTACTTCCTACCAATATGGAAGCCGGGCAAAAAAAAAAAAAGAAAAAAGCTCACGCTAGCACGCCGGGCGAAGCATCGCTCTGAGATGAGTTGCGAGTCGCAGGGATGCCGGTGAAGCAGGCTCGGGCTGAGTGGGCCAGCCAGCCTTTTGACTTAGGGAAGTGGCGTCGCCATGTCAAGTTCAAAGAACTCTGTGAAGCTTTAGGGGGACAAAAGAACAACTGTTGTAGATGCAGGCAGGTCTGGGAGGAGAATTTAAAAAAAAACTCAATACAACTGGAAATCAGCCCCCCGAAACGAGAACGGGGACCCATGAATGGCGGCCCATGACTTGAGGTTGCGTGTAACGGTGAAATAAACATCACGGCTGTGACGAAACGGTGCTGTTATTGCCCCACGGCTCACTCCCTTTCGTGATGTGTTGCTTTAATGTGACCTAAGTAAGTGATCTAAATTAGCAGGTGTTTTTTTGTTTGTTTGTTTGTTTTTAACAGCAAATATTGGGCTTGTCCCACCCATGAGCTGCAACTGTGATTGGTTGTAGTTCTGCTCTGCGTTGACATCCTGTAACAGACTTTCCCCCCCATGTTGTCAGTTTCCTCAAACGTACACTGACCCCTACTGGCAGGCTTGGGTTACTTTTATCCACAGCATTCCCTCCACAGAGTTCTTGTTGAATATTTTCCAGTGTTTTGTTTTGAGAGCAACTGGCTATAATTAAGCCAAACTACAACTGATTGGTTTCCATCCCATGGCAGGCCATGCAGGTGGGCTTAAACGGCATCTGACGCTGAAATGTTTCGACTCTGAAGACTCCAAAGGCCGTATGAAATGTAACACAAGGACGTACATGTAAAAGAAAGGGTAATGCGTTGTAGATTTGTGAAAGCGTAAAGTAAGATGGAGTAAAAGTAAGAAAAGCAAGTGAAAGAATGTGCATGTAAGTGCTTGAGGATGGCAAAAGCTTACAGCACCTGGTATTCCCAGGCGGTCTCCCATCCAAGTACTAACCAGGCCCGACCCTGCTTAGCTTCCGAGATCAGACGAGATCGGGCGTGCTCAGGGTGGTATGGCCGTAAGCGAGAGCACTGCTTCCACTCAGCCTATTTATAAGCATGCGGCAAAAGACGGCTGCCTTTTCCACACTACAGGGGACACACATTTACTCGCCCTCCTTTCTTACTTCCAAAGCAACCCCACCAAGCTCATTCAAACCAATCACACATTTCATTGCTCTCTCCTGTCCTCCTTCTCTTTTCACAAAAAAAATAAAACAACAAAACTTGCTCTTTTGGCTGACACTTGAACATTCAGCAACAAAGGCTAACGCCGGCCGCCAGACTCGGCCTTGTCAACATAAAAGTCACATAAGCCACATGAGTCGAATGGGCTCGTGAAACGGGACAATTACAAAATCACAAATCTTTCTCAACTGTCTTGGCTCCTTTTATTTACACCCCTAAATTCCACATACTAAGGTACAACAGGAATACGGGATAAATGCAGAGGCTACTTCCTACCAATATGGAAGCCGGGCAAAAAAAAAAAAAGAAAAAAGCTCACGCTAGCACGCCGGGCGAAGCATCGCTCTGAGATGAGTTGCGAGTCGCAGGGATGCCGGTGAAGCAGGCTCGGGCTGAGTGGGCCAGCCAGCCTTTTGACTTAGGGAAGTGGCGTCGCCATGTCAAGTTCAAAGAACTCTGTGAAGCTTTAGGGGGACAAAAGAACAACTGTTGTAGATGCAGGCAGGTCTGGGAGGAGAATTTTAAAAAAAACTCAATACAACTGGAAATCAGCCCCCCGAAACGAGAACGGGGACCCATGAATGGCGGCCCATGACTTGAGGTTGCGTGTAACGGTGAAATAAACATCACGGCTGTGACGAAACGGTGCTGTTATTGCCCCACGGCTCACTCCCTTTCGTGATGTGTTGCTTTAATGTGACCTAAGTAAGTGATCTAAATTAGCAGGTGTTTTTTTGTTTGTTTGTTTGTTTTTAACAGCAAATATTGGGCTTGTCCCACCCATGAGCTGCAACTGTGATTGGTTGTAGTTCTGCTCTGCGTTGACATCCTGTAACAGACTTTCCCCCCCATGTTGTCAGTTTCCTCAAACGTACACTGACCCCTACTGGCAGGCTTGGGTTACTTTTATCCACAGCATTCCCTCCACAGAGTTCTTGTTGAATACTTTCCAGTGTTTTGTTTTGAGAGCAACTGGCTATAATTAAGCCAAACTACAACTGATTGGTTTCCATCCCATGGCAGGCCATGCAGGTGGGCTTAAACGGCATCTGACGCTGAAATGTTTCGACTCTGAAGACTCCAAAGGCCGTATGAAATGTAACACAAGGACGTACATGTAAAAGAAAGGGTAATGCGTTGTAGATTTGTGAAAGCGTAAAGTAAGATGGAGTAAAAGTAAGAAAAGCAAGTGAAAGAATGTGCATGTAAGTGCTTGAGGATGGCAAAAGCTTACAGCACCTGGTATTCCCAGGCGGTCTCCCATCCAAGTACTAACCAGGCCCGACCCTGCTTAGCTTCCGAGATCAGACGAGATCGGGCGTGCTCAGGGTGGTATGGCCGTAAGCGAGAGCACTGCTTCCACTCAGCCTATTTATAAGCATGCGGCAAAAGACGGCTGCCTTTTCCACACTACAGGGGACACACATTTACTCGCCCTCCTTTCTTACTTCCAAAGCAACCCCACCAAGCTCATTCAAACCAATCACACATTTCATTGCTCTCTCCTGTCCTCCTTCTCTTTTCACAAAAAAAATAAAACAACAAAACTTGCTCTTTTGGCTGACACTTGAACATTCAGCAACAAAGGCTAACGCCGGCCGCCAGACTCGGCCTTGTCAACATAAAAGTCACATAAGCCACATGAGTCGAATGGGCTCGTGAAACGGGACAATTACAAAATCACAAATCTTTCTCAACTGTCTTGGCTCCTTTTATTTACACCCCTAAATTCCACATACTAAGGTACAACAGGAATACGGGATAAATGCAGAGGCTACTTCCTACCAATATGGAAGCCGGGCAAAAAAAAAAAAAGAAAAAAGCTCACGCTAGCACGCCGGGCGAAGCATCGCTCTGAGATGAGTTGCGAGTCGCAGGGATGCCGGTGAAGCAGGCTCGGGCTGAGTGGGCCAGCCAGCCTTTTGACTTAGGGAAGTGGCGTCGCCATGTCAAGTTCAAAGAACTCTGTGAAGCTTTAGGGGGACAAAAGAACAACTGTTGTAGATGCAGGCAGGTCTGGGAGGAGAATTTTAAAAAAAACTCAATACAACTGGAAATCAGCCCCCCGAAACGAGAACGGGGACCCATGAATGGCGGCCCATGACTTGAGGTTGCGTGTAACGGTGAAATAAACATCACGGCTGTGACGAAACGGTGCTGTTATTGCCCCACGGCTCACTCCCTTTCGTGATGTGTTGCTTTAATGTGACCTAAGTAAGTGATCTAAATTAGCAGGTGTTTTTTTGTTTGTTTGTTTGTTTTTAACAGCAAATATTGGGCTTGTCCCACCCATGAGCTGCAACTGTGATTGGTTGTAGTTCTGCTCTGCGTTGACATCCTGTAACAGACTTTCCCCCCCATGTTGTCAGTTTCCTCAAACGTACACTGACCCCTACTGGCAGGCTTGGGTTACTTTTATCCACAGCATTCCCTCCACAGAGTTCTTGTTGAATATTTTCCAGTGTTTTGTTTTGAGAGCAACTGGCTATAATTAAGCCAAACTACAACTGATTGGTTTCCATCCCATGGCAGGCCATGCAGGTGGGCTTAAACGGCATCTGACGCTGAAATGTTTCGACTCTGAAGACTCCAAAGGCCGTATGAAATGTAACACAAGGACGTACATGTAAAAGAAAGGGTAATGCGTTGTAGATTTGTGAAAGCGTAAAGTAAGATGGAGTAAAAGTAAGAAAAGCAAGTGAAAGAATGTGCATGTAAGTGCTTGAGGATGGCAAAAGCTTACAGCACCTGGTATTCCCAGGCGGTCTCCCATCCAAGTACTAACCAGGCCCGACCCTGCTTAGCTTCCGAGATCAGACGAGATCGGGCGTGCTCAGGGTGGTATGGCCGTAAGCGAGAGCACTGCTTCCACTCAGCCTATTTATAAGCATGCGGCAAAAGACGGCTGCCTTTTCCACACTACAGGGGACACACATTTACTCGCCCTCCTTTCTTACTTCCAAAGCAACCCCACCAAGCTCATTCAAACCAATCACACATTTCATTGCTCTCTCCTGTCCTCCTTCTCTTTTCACAAAAAAAATAAAACAACAAAACTTGCTCTTTTGGCTGACACTTGAACATTCAGCAACAAAGGCTAACGCCGGCCGCCAGACTCGGCCTTGTCAACATAAAAGTCACATAAGCCACATGAGTCGAATGGGCTCGTGAAACGGGACAATTACAAAATCACAAATCTTTCTCAACTGTCTTGGCTCCTTTTATTTACACCCCTAAATTCCACATACTAAGGTACAACAGGAATACGGGATAAATGCAGAGGCTACTTCCTACCAATATGGAAGCCGGGCAAAAAAAAAAAAAGAAAAAAGCTCACGCTAGCACGCCGGGCGAAGCATCGCTCTGAGATGAGTTGCGAGTCGCAGGGATGCCGGTGAAGCAGGCTCGGGCTGAGTGGGCCAGCCAGCCTTTTGACTTAGGGAAGTGGCGTCGCCATGTCAAGTTCAAAGAACTCTGTGAAGCTTTAGGGGGACAAAAGAACAACTGTTGTAGATGCAGGCAGGTCTGGGAGGAGAATTTTAAAAAAAACTCAATACAACTGGAAATCAGCCCCCCGAAACGAGAACGGGGACCCATGAATGGCGGCCCATGACTTGAGGTTGCGTGTAACGGTGAAATAAACATCACGGCTGTGACGAAACGGTGCTGTTATTGCCCCACGGCTCACTCCCTTTCGTGATGTGTTGCTTTAATGTGACCTAAGTAAGTGATCTAAATTAGCAGGTGTTTTTTTGTTTGTTTGTTTGTTTTTAACAGCAAATATTGGGCTTGTCCCACCCATGAGCTGCAACTGTGATTGGTTGTAGTTCTGCTCTGCGTTGACATCCTGTAACAGACTTTCCCCCCCATGTTGTCAGTTTCCTCAAACGTACACTGACCCCTACTGGCAGGCTTGGGTTACTTTTATCTACAGCATTCCCTCCACAGAGTTCTTGTTGAATATTTTCCAGTGTTTTGTTTTGAGAGCAACTGGCTATAATTAAGCCAAACTACAACTGATTGGTTTCCATCCCATGGCAGGCCATGCAGGTGGGCTTAAACGGCATCTGACGCTGAAATGTTTCGACTCTGAAGACTCCAAAGGCCGTATGAAATGTAACACAAGGACGTACATGTAAAAGAAAGGGTAATGCGTTGTAGATTTGTGAAAGCGTAAAGTAAGATGGAGTAAAAGTAAGAAAAGCAAGTGAAAGAATGTGCATGTAAGTGCTTGAGGATGGCAAAAGCTTACAGCACCTGGTATTCCCAGGCGGTCTCCCATCCAAGTACTAACCAGGCCCAACCCTGCTTAGCTTCCGAGATCAGACGAGATCGGGCGTGCTCAGGGTGGTATGGCCGTAAGCGAGAGCACTGCTTCCACTCAGCCTATTTATAAGCATGCGGCAAAAGACGGCTGCCTTTTCCACACTACAGGGGACACACATTTACTCGCCCTCCTTTCTTACTTCCAAAGCAACCCCACCAAGCTCATTCAAACCAATCACACATTTCATTGCTCTCTCCTGTCCTCCTTCTCTTTTCACAAAAAAAATAAAACAACAAAACTTGCTCTTTTGGCTGACACTTGAACATTCAGCAACAAAGGCTAACGCCGGCCGCCAGACTCGGCCTTGTCAACATAAAAGTCACATAAGCCACATGAGTCGAATGGGCTCGTGAAACGGGACAATTACAAAATCACAAATCTTTCTCAACTGTCTTGGCTCCTTTTATTTACACCCCTAAATTCCACATACTAAGGTACAACAGGAATACGGGATAAATGCAGAGGCTACTTCCTACCAATATGGAAGCCGGGCAAAAAAAAAAAAAGAAAAAAGCTCACGCTAGCACGCCGGGCGAAGCATCGCTCTGAGATGAGTTGCGAGTCGCAGGGATGCCGGTGAAGCAGGCTCGGGCTGAGTGGGCCAGCCAGCCTTTTGACTTAGGGAAGTGGCGTCGCCATGTCAAGTTCAAAGAACTCTGTGAAGCTTTAGGGGGACAAAAGAACAACTGTTGTAGATGCAGGCAGGTCTGGGAGGAGAATTTAAAAAAAAACTCAATACAACTGGAAATCAGCCCCCCGAAACGAGAACGGGGACCCATGAATGGCGGCCCATGACTTGAGGTTGCGTGTAACGGTGAAATAAACATCACGGCTGTGACGAAACGGTGCTGTTATTGCCCCACGGCTCACTCCCTTTCGTGATGTGTTGCTTTAATGTGACCTAAGTAAGTGATCTAAATTAGCAGGTGTTTTTTTGTTTGTTTGTTTGTTTTTAACAGCAAATATTGGGCTTGTCCCACCCATGAGCTGCAACTGTGATTGGTTGTAGTTCTGCTCTGCGTTGACATCCTGTAACAGACTTTCCCCCCCATGTTGTCAGTTTCCTCAAACGTACACTGACCCCTACTGGCAGGCTTGGGTTACTTTTATCCACAGCATTCCCTCCACAGAGTTCTTGTTGAATATTTTCCAGTGTTTTGTTTTGAGAGCAACTGGCTATAATTAAGCCAAACTACAACTGATTGGTTTCCATCCCATGGCAGGCCATGCAGGTGGGCTTAAACGGCATCTGACGCTGAAATGTTTCGACTCTGAAGACTCCAAAGGCCGTATGAAATGTAACACAAGGACGTACATGTAAAAGAAAGGGTAATGCGTTGTAGATTTGTGAAAGCGTAAAGTAAGATGGAGTAAAAGTAAGAAAAGCAAGTGAAAGAATGTGCATGTAAGTGCTTGAGGATGGCAAAAGCTTACAGCACCTGGTATTCCCAGGCGGTCTCCCATCCAAGTACTAACCAGGCCCGACCCTGCTTAGCTTCCGAGATCAGACGAGATCGGGCGTGCTCAGGGTGGTATGGCCGTAAGCGAGAGCACTGCTTCCACTCAGCCTATTTATAAGCATGCGGCAAAAGACGGCTGCCTTTTCCACACTACAGGGGACACACATTTACTCGCCCTCCTTTCTTACTTCCAAAGCAACCCCACCAAGCTCATTCAAACCAATCACACATTTCATTGCTCTCTCCTGTCCTCCTTCTCTTTTCACAAAAAAAATAAAACAACAAAACTTGCTCTTTTGGCTGACACTTGAACATTCAGCAACAAAGGCTAACGCCGGCCGCCAGACTCGGCCTTGTCAACATAAAAGTCACATAAGCCACATGAGTCGAATGGGCTCGTGAAACGGGACAATTACAAAATCACAAATCTTTCTCAACTGTCTTGGCTCCTTTTATTTACACCCCTAAATTCCACATACTAAGGTACAACAGGAATACGGGATAAATGCAGAGGCTACTTCCTACCAATATGGAAGCCGGGCAAAAAAAAAAAAAGAAAAAAGCTCACGCTAGCACGCCGGGCGAAGCATCGCTCTGAGATGAGTTGCGAGTCGCAGGGATGCCGGTGAAGCAGGCTCGGGCTGAGTGGGCCAGCCAGCCTTTTGACTTAGGGAAGTGGCGTCGCCATGTCAAGTTCAAAGAACTCTGTGAAGCTTTAGGGGGACAAAAGAACAACTGTTGTAGATGCAGGCAGGTCTGGGAGGAGAATTTAAAAAAAAACTCAATACAACTGGAAATCAGCCCCCCGAAACGAGAACGGGGACCCATGAATGGCGGCCCATGACTTGAGGTTGCGTGTAACGGTGAAATAAACATCACGGCTGTGACGAAACGGTGCTGTTATTGCCCCACGGCTCACTCCCTTTCGTGATGTGTTGCTTTAATGTGACCTAAGTAAGTGATCTAAATTAGCAGGTGTTTTTTTGTTTGTTTGTTTGTTTTTAACAGCAAATATTGGGCTTGTCCCACCCATGAGCTGCAACTGTGATTGGTTGTAGTTCTGCTCTGCGTTGACATCCTGTAACAGACTTTCCCCCCCATGTTGTCAGTTTCCTCAAACGTACACTGACCCCTACTGGCAGGCTTGGGTTACTTTTATCCACAGCATTCCCTCCACAGAGTTCTTGTTGAATATTTTCCAGTGTTTTGTTTTGAGAGCAACTGGCTATAATTAAGCCAAACTACAACTGATTGGTTTCCATCCCATGGCAGGCCATGCAGGTGGGCTTAAACGGCATCTGACGCTGAAATGTTTCGACTCTGAAGACTCCAAAGGCCGTATGAAATGTAACACAAGGACGTACATGTAAAAGAAAGGGTAATGCGTTGTAGATTTGTGAAAGCGTAAAGTAAGATGGAGTAAAAGTAAGAAAAGCAAGTGAAAGAATGTGCATGTAAGTGCTTGAGGATGGCAAAAGCTTACAGCACCTGGTATTCCCAGGCGGTCTCCCATCCAAGTACTAACCAGGCCCGACCCTGCTTAGCTTCCGAGATCAGACGAGATCGGGCGTGCTCAGGGTGGTATGGCCATAAGCGAGAGCACTGCTTCCACTCAGCCTATTTATAAGCATGCGGCAAAAGACGGCTGCCTTTTCCACACTACAGGGGACACACATTTACTCGCCCTCCTTTCTTACTTCCAAAGCAACCCCACCAAGCTCATTCAAACCAATCACACATTTCATTGCTCTCTCCTGTCCTCCTTCTCTTTTCACAAAAAAAATAAAACAACAAAACTTGCTCTTTTGGCTGACACTTGAACATTCAGCAACAAAGGCTAACGCCGGCCGCCAGACTCGGCCTTGTCAACATAAAAGTCACATAAGCCACATGAGTCGAATGGGCTCGTGAAACGGGACAATTACAAAATCACAAATCTTTCTCAACTGTCTTGGCTCCTTTTATTTACACCCCTAAATTCCACATACTAAGGTACAACAGGAATACGGGATAAATGCAGAGGCTACTTCCTACCAATATGGAAGCCGGGCAAAAAAAAAAAAAGAAAAAAGCTCACGCTAGCACGCCGGGCGAAGCATCGCTCTGAGATGAGTTGCGAGTCGCAGGGATGCCGGTGAAGCAGGCTCGGGCTGAGTGGGCCAGCCAGCCTTTTGACTTAGGGAAGTGGCGTCGCCATGTCAAGTTCAAAGAACTCTGTGAAGCTTTAGGGGGACAAAAGAACAACTGTTGTAGATGCAGGCAGGTCTGGGAGGAGAATTTAAAAAAAAACTCAATACAACTGGAAATCAGCCCCCCGAAACGAGAACGGGGACCCATGAATGGCGGCCCATGACTTGAGGTTGCGTGTAACGGTGAAATAAACATCACGGCTGTGACGAAACGGTGCTGTTATTGCCCCACGGCTCACTCCCTTTCGTGATGTGTTGCTTTAATGTGACCTAAGTAAGTGATCTAAATTAGCAGGTGTTTTTTTGTTTGTTTGTTTGTTTTTAACAGCAAATATTGGGCTTGTCCCACCCATGAGCTGCAACTGTGATTGGTTGTAGTTCTGCTCTGCGTTGACATCCTGTAACAGACTTTCCCCCCCATGTTGTCAGTTTCCTCAAACGTACACTGACCCCTACTGGCAGGCTTGGGTTACTTTTATCCACAGCATTCCCTCCACAGAGTTCTTGTTGAATATTTTCCAGTGTTTTGTTTTGAGAGCAACTGGCTATAATTAAGCCAAACTACAACTGATTGGTTTCCATCCCATGGCAGGCCATGCAGGTGGGCTTAAACGGCATCTGACGCTGAAATGTTTCGACTCTGAAGACTCCAAAGGCCGTATGAAATGTAACACAAGGACGTACATGTAAAAGAAAGGGTAATGCGTTGTAGATTTGTGAAAGCGTAAAGTAAGATGGAGTAAAAGTAAGAAAAGCAAGTGAAAGAATGTGCATGTAAGTGCTTGAGGATGGCAAAAGCTTACAGCACCTGGTATTCCCAGGCGGTCTCCCATCCAAGTACTAACCAGGCCCGACCCTGCTTAGCTTCCGAGATCAGACGAGATCGGGCGTGCTCAGGGTGGTATGGCCGTAAGCGAGAGCACTGCTTCCACTCAGCCTATTTATAAGCATGCGGCAAAAGACGGCTGCCTTTTCCACACTACAGGGGACACACATTTACTCGCCCTCCTTTCTTACTTCCAAAGCAACCCCACCAAGCTCATTCAAACCAATCACACATTTCATTGCTCTCTCCTGTCCTCCTTCTCTTTTCACAAAAAAAATAAAACAACAAAACTTGCTCTTTTGGCTGACACTTGAACATTCAGCAACAAAGGCTAACGCCGGCCGCCAGACTCGGCCTTGTCAACATAAAAGTCACATAAGCCACATGAGTCGAATGGGCTCGTGAAACGGGACAATTACAAAATCACAAATCTTTCTCAACTGTCTTGGCTCCTTTTATTTACACCCCTAAATTCCACATACTAAGGTACAACAGGAATACGGGATAAATGCAGAGGCTACTTCCTACCAATATGGAAGCCGGGCAAAAAAAAAAAAAGAAAAAAGCTCACGCTAGCACGCCGGGCGAAGCATCGCTCTGAGATGAGTTGCGAGTCGCAGGGATGCCGGTGAAGCAGGCTCGGGCTGAGTGGGCCAGCCAGCCTTTTGACTTAGGGAAGTGGCGTCGCCATGTCAAGTTCAAAGAACTCTGTGAAGCTTTAGGGGGACAAAAGAACAACTGTTGTAGATACAGGCAGGTCTGGGAGGAGAATTTAAAAAAAAACTCAATACAACTGGAAATCAGCCCCCCGAAACGAGAACGGGGACCCATG
>NC_132890.1:13232316-13247316 GCF_030463535.1 Salminus brasiliensis | reverse complement strand
CGCTGAAATGTTTCGACTCTGAAGACTCCAAAGGCCGTATGAAATGTAACACAAGGACGTACATGTAAAAGAAAGGGTAATGCGTTGTAGATTTGTGAAAGCGTAAAGTAAGATGGAGTAAAAGTAAGAAAAGCAAGTGAAAGAATGTGCATGTAAGTGCTTGAGGATGGCAAAAGCTTACAGCACCTGGTATTCCCAGGCGGTCTCCCATCCAAGTACTAACCAGGCCCGACCCTGCTTAGCTTCCGAGATCAGACGAGATCGGGCGTGCTCAGGGTGGTATGGCCGTAAGCGAGAGCACTGCTTCCACTCAGCCTATTTATAAGCATGCGGCAAAAGACGGCTGCCTTTTCCACACTACAGGGGACACACATTTACTCGCCCTCCTTTCTTACTTCCAAAGCAACCCCACCAAGCTCATTCAAACCAATCACACATTTCATTGCTCTCTCCTGTCCTCCTTCTCTTTTCACAAAAAAAATAAAACAACAAAACTTGCTCTTTTGGCTGACACTTGAACATTCAGCAACAAAGGCTAACGCCGGCCGCCAGACTCGGCCTTGTCAACATAAAAGTCACATAAGCCACATGAGTCGAATGGGCTCGTGAAACGGGACAATTACAAAATCACAAATCTTTCTCAACTGTCTTGGCTCCTTTTATTTACACCCCTAAATTCCACATACTAAGGTACAACAGGAATACGGGATAAATGCAGAGGCTACTTCCTACCAATATGGAAGCCGGGCAAAAAAAAAAAAAGAAAAAAGCTCACGCTAGCACGCCGGGCGAAGCATCGCTCTGAGATGAGTTGCGAGTCGCAGGGATGCCGGTGAAGCAGGCTCGGGCTGAGTGGGCCAGCCAGCCTTTTGACTTAGGGAAGTGGCGTCGCCATGTCAAGTTCAAAGAACTCTGTGAAGCTTTAGGGGGACAAAAGAACAACTGTTGTAGATGCAGGCAGGTCTGGGAGGAGAATTTTAAAAAAAACTCAATACAACTGGAAATCAGCCCCCCGAAACGAGAACGGGGACCCATGAATGGCGGCCCATGACTTGAGGTTGCGTGTAACGGTGAAATAAACATCACGGCTGTGACGAAACGGTGCTGTTATTGCCCCACGGCTCACTCCCTTTCGTGATGTGTTGCTTTAATGTGACCTAAGTAAGTGATCTAAATTAGCAGGTGTTTTTTTGTTTGTTTGTTTGTTTTTAACAGCAAATATTGGGCTTGTCCCACCCATGAGCTGCAACTGTGATTGGTTGTAGTTCTGCTCTGCGTTGACATCCTGTAACAGACTTTCCCCCCCATGTTGTCAGTTTCCTCAAACGTACACTGACCCCTACTGGCAGGCTTGGGTTACTTTTATCCACAGCATTCCCTCCACAGAGTTCTTGTTGAATATTTTCCAGTGTTTTGTTTTGAGAGCAACTGGCTATAATTAAGCCAAACTACAACTGATTGGTTTCCATCCCATGGCAGGCCATGCAGGTGGGCTTAAACGGCATCTGACGCTGAAATGTTTCGACTCTGAAGACTCCAAAGGCCGTATGAAATGTAACACAAGGACGTACATGTAAAAGAAAGGGTAATGCGTTGTAGATTTGTGAAAGCGTAAAGTAAGATGGAGTAAAAGTAAGAAAAGCAAGTGAAAGAATGTGCATGTAAGTGCTTGAGGATGGCAAAAGCTTACAGCACCTGGTATTCCCAGGCGGTCTCCCATCCAAGTACTAACCAGGCCCGACCCTGCTTAGCTTCCGAGATCAGACGAGATCGGGCGTGCTCAGGGTGGTATGGCCATAAGCGAGAGCACTGCTTCCACTCAGCCTATTTATAAGCATGCGGCAAAAGACGGCTGCCTTTTCCACACTACAGGGGACACACATTTACTCGCCCTCCTTTCTTACTTCCAAAGCAACCCCACCAAGCTCATTCAAACCAATCACACATTTCATTGCTCTCTCCTGTCCTCCTTCTCTTTTCACAAAAAAAATAAAACAACAAAACTTGCTCTTTTGGCTGACACTTGAACATTCAGCAACAAAGGCTAACGCCGGCCGCCAGACTCGGCCTTGTCAACATAAAAGTCACATAAGCCACATGAGTCGAATGGGCTCGTGAAACGGGACAATTACAAAATCACAAATCTTTCTCAACTGTCTTGGCTCCTTTTATTTACACCCCTAAATTCCACATACTAAGGTACAACAGGAATACGGGATAAATGCAGAGGCTACTTCCTACCAATATGGAAGCCGGGCAAAAAAAAAAAAAGAAAAAAGCTCACGCTAGCACGCCGGGCGAAGCATCGCTCTGAGATGAGTTGCGAGTCGCAGGGATGCCGGTGAAGCAGGCTCGGGCTGAGTGGGCCAGCCAGCCTTTTGACTTAGGGAAGTGGCGTCGCCATGTCAAGTTCAAAGAACTCTGTGAAGCTTTAGGGGGACAAAAGAACAACTGTTGTAGATGCAGGCAGGTCTGGGAGGAGAATTTAAAAAAAAACTCAATACAACTGGAAATCAGCCCCCCGAAACGAGAACGGGGACCCATGAATGGCGGCCCATGACTTGAGGTTGCGTGTAACGGTGAAATAAACATCACGGCTGTGACGAAACGGTGCTGTTATTGCCCCACGGCTCACTCCCTTTCGTGATGTGTTGCTTTAATGTGACCTAAGTAAGTGATCTAAATTAGCAGGTGTTTTTTTGTTTGTTTGTTTGTTTTTAACAGCAAATATTGGGCTTGTCCCACCCATGAGCTGCAACTGTGATTGGTTGTAGTTCTGCTCTGCGTTGACATCCTGTAACAGACTTTCCCCCCCATGTTGTCAGTTTCCTCAAACGTACACTGACCCCTACTGGCAGGCTTGGGTTACTTTTATCCACAGCATTCCCTCCACAGAGTTCTTGTTGAATATTTTCCAGTGTTTTGTTTTGAGAGCAACTGGCTATAATTAAGCCAAACTACAACTGATTGGTTTCCATCCCATGGCAGGCCATGCAGGTGGGCTTAAATGGCATCTGACGCTGAAATGTTTCGACTCTGAAGACTCCAAAGGCCGTATGAAATGTAACACAAGGACGTACATGTAAAAGAAAGGGTAATGCGTTGTAGATTTGTGAAAGCGTAAAGTAAGATGGAGTAAAAGTAAGAAAAGCAAGTGAAAGAATGTGCATGTAAGTGCTTGAGGATGGCAAAAGCTTACAGCACCTGGTATTCCCAGGCGGTCTCCCATCCAAGTACTAACCAGGCCCGACCCTGCTTAGCTTCCGAGATCAGACGAGATCGGGCGTGCTCAGGGTGGTATGGCCGTAAGCGAGAGCACTGCTTCCACTCAGCCTATTTATAAGCATGCGGCAAAAGACGGCTGCCTTTTCCACACTACAGGGGACACACATTTACTCGCCCTCCTTTCTTACTTCCAAAGCAACCCCACCAAGCTCATTCAAACCAATCACACATTTCATTGCTCTCTCCTGTCCTCCTTCTCTTTTCACAAAAAAAATAAAACAACAAAACTTGCTCTTTTGGCTGACACTTGAACATTCAGCAACAAAGGCTAACGCCGGCCGCCAGACTCGGCCTTGTCAACATAAAAGTCACATAAGCCACATGAGTCGAATGGGCTCGTGAAACGGGACAATTACAAAATCACAAATCTTTCTCAACTGTCTTGGCTCCTTTTATTTACACCCCTAAATTCCACATACTAAGGTACAACAGGAATACGGGATAAATGCAGAGGCTACTTCCTACCAATATGGAAGCCGGGCAAAAAAAAAAAAAGAAAAAAGCTCACGCTAGCACGCCGGGCGAAGCATCGCTCTGAGATGAGTTGCGAGTCGCAGGGATGCCGGTGAAGCAGGCTCGGGCTGAGTGGGCCAGCCAGCCTTTTGACTTAGGGAAGTGGCGTCGCCATGTCAAGTTCAAAGAACTCTGTGAAGCTTTAGGGGGACAAAAGAACAACTGTTGTAGATACAGGCAGGTCTGGGAGGAGAATTTAAAAAAAAACTCAATACAACTGGAAATCAGCCCCCCGAAACGAGAACGGGGACCCATGAATGGCGGCCCATGACTTGAGGTTGCGTGTAACGGTGAAATAAACATCACGGCTGTGACGAAACGGTGCTGTTATTGCCCCACGGCTCACTCCCTTTCGTGATGTGTTGCTTTAATGTGACCTAAGTAAGTGATCTAAATTAGCAGGTGTTTTTTTGTTTGTTTGTTTGTTTTTAACAGCAAATATTGGGCTTGTCCCACCCATGAGCTGCAACTGTGATTGGTTGTAGTTCTGCTCTGCGTTGACATCCTGTAACAGACTTTCCCCCCCATGTTGTCAGTTTCCTCAAACGTACACTGACCCCTACTGGCAGGCTTGGGTTACTTTTATCCACAGCATTCCCTCCACAGAGTTCTTGTTGAATATTTTCCAGTGTTTTGTTTTGAGAGCAACTGGCTATAATTAAGCCAAACTACAACTGATTGGTTTCCATCCCATGGCAGGCCATGCAGGTGGGCTTAAACGGCATCTGACGCTGAAATGTTTCGACTCTGAAGACTCCAAAGGCCGTATGAAATGTAACACAAGGACGTACATGTAAAAGAAAGGGTAATGCGTTGTAGATTTGTGAAAGCGTAAAGTAAGATGGAGTAAAAGTAAGAAAAGCAAGTGAAAGAATGTGCATGTAAGTGCTTGAGGATGGCAAAAGCTTACAGCACCTGGTATTCCCAGGCGGTCTCCCATCCAAGTACTAACCAGGCCCGACCCTGCTTAGCTTCCGAGATCAGACGAGATCGGGCGTGCTCAGGGTGGTACGGCCGTAAGCGAGAGCACTGCTTCCACTCAGCCTATTTATAAGCATGCGGCAAAAGACGGCTGCCTTTTCCACACTACAGGGGACACACATTTACTCGCCCTCCTTTCTTACTTCCAAAGCAACCCCACCAAGCTCATTCAAACCAATCACACATTTCATTGCTCTCTCCTGTCCTCCTTCTCTTTTCACAAAAAAAATAAAACAACAAAACTTGCTCTTTTGGCTGACACTTGAACATTCAGCAACAAAGGCTAACGCCGGCCGCCAGACTCGGCCTTGTCAACATAAAAGTCACATAAGCCACATGAGTCGAATGGGCTCGTGAAACGGGACAATTACAAAATCACAAATCTTTCTCAACTGTCTTGGCTCCTTTTATTTACACCCCTAAATTCCACATACTAAGGTACAACAGGAATACGGGATAAATGCAGAGGCTACTTCCTACCAATATGGAAGCCGGGCAAAAAAAAAAAAAGAAAAAAGCTCACGCTAGCACGCCGGGCGAAGCATCGCTCTGAGATGAGTTGCGAGTCGCAGGGATGCCGGTGAAGCAGGCTCGGGCTGAGTGGGCCAGCCAGCCTTTTGACTTAGGGAAGTGGCGTCGCCATGTCAAGTTCAAAGAACTCTGTGAAGCTTTAGGGGGACAAAAGAACAACTGTTGTAGATGCAGGCAGGTCTGGGAGGAGAATTTTAAAAAAAACTCAATACAACTGGAAATCAGCCCCCCGAAACGAGAACGGGGACCCATGAATGGCGGCCCATGACTTGAGGTTGCGTGTAACGGTGAAATAAACATCACGGCTGTGACGAAACGGTGCTGTTATTGCCCCACGGCTCACTCCCTTTCGTGATGTGTTGCTTTAATGTGACCTAAGTAAGTGATCTAAATTAGCAGGTGTTTTTTTGTTTGTTTGTTTGTTTTTAACAGCAAATATTGGGCTTGTCCCACCCATGAGCTGCAACTGTGATTGGTTGTAGTTCTGCTCTGCGTTGACATCCTGTAACAGACTTTCCCCCCCATGTTGTCAGTTTCCTCAAACGTACACTGACCCCTACTGGCAGGCTTGGGTTACTTTTATCCACAGCATTCCCTCCACAGAGTTCTTGTTGAATATTTTCCAGTGTTTTGTTTTGAGAGCAACTGGCTATAATTAAGCCAAACTACAACTGATTGGTTTCCATCCCATGGCAGGCCATGCAGGTGGGCTTAAACGGCATCTGACGCTGAAATGTTTCGACTCTGAAGACTCCAAAGGCCGTATGAAATGTAACACAAGGACGTACATGTAAAAGAAAGGGTAATGCGTTGTAGATTTGTGAAAGCGTAAAGTAAGATGGAGTAAAAGTAAGAAAAGCAAGTGAAAGAATGTGCATGTAAGTGCTTGAGGATGGCAAAAGCTTACAGCACCTGGTATTCCCAGGCAGTCTCCCATCCAAGTACTAACCAGGCCCGACCCTGCTTAGCTTCCGAGATCAGACGAGATCGGGCGTGCTCAGGGTGGTACGGCCGTAAGCGAGAGCACTGCTTCCACTCAGCCTATTTATAAGCATGCGGCAAAAGACGGCTGCCTTTTCCACACTACAGGGGACACACATTTACTCGCCCTCCTTTCTTACTTCCAAAGCAACCCCACCAAGCTCATTCAAACCAATCACACATTTCATTGCTCTCTCCTGTCCTCCTTCTCTTTTCACAAAAAAAATAAAACAACAAAACTTGCTCTTTTGGCTGACACTTGAACATTCAGCAACAAAGGCTAACGCCGGCCGCCAGACTCGGCCTTGTCAACATAAAAGTCACATAAGCCACATGAGTCGAATGGGCTCGTGAAACGGGACAATTACAAAATCACAAATCTTTCTCAACTGTCTTGGCTCCTTTTATTTACACCCCTAAATTCCACATACTAAGGTACAACAGGAATACGGGATAAATGCAGAGGCTACTTCCTACCAATATGGAAGCCGGGCAAAAAAAAAAAAAGAAAAAAGCTCACGCTAGCACGCCGGGCGAAGCATCGCTCTGAGATGAGTTGCGAGTCGCAGGGATGCCGGTGAAGCAGGCTCGGGCTGAGTGGGCCAGCCAGCCTTTTGACTTAGGGAAGTGGCGTCGCCATGTCAAGTTCAAAGAACTCTGTGAAGCTTTAGGGGGACAAAAGAACAACTGTTGTAGATGCAGGCAGGTCTGGGAGGAGAATTTTAAAAAAAACTCAATACAACTGGAAATCAGCCCCCCGAAACGAGAACGGGGACCCATGAATGGCGGCCCATGACTTGAGGTTGCGTGTAACGGTGAAATAAACATCACGGCTGTGACGAAACGGTGCTGTTATTGCCCCACGGCTCACTCCCTTTCGTGATGTGTTGCTTTAATGTGACCTAAGTAAGTGATCTAAATTAGCAGGTGTTTTTTTGTTTGTTTGTTTGTTTTTAACAGCAAATATTGGGCTTGTCCCACCCATGAGCTGCAACTGTGATTGGTTGTAGTTCTGCTCTGCGTTGACATCCTGTAACAGACTTTCCCCCCCATGTTGTCAGTTTCCTCAAACGTACACTGACCCCTACTGGCAGGCTTGGGTTACTTTTATCCACAGCATTCCCTCCACAGAGTTCTTGTTGAATATTTTCCAGTGTTTTGTTTTGAGAGCAACTGGCTATAATTAAGCCAAACTACAACTGATTGGTTTCCATCCCATGGCAGGCCATGCAGGTGGGCTTAAACGGCATCTGACGCTGAAATGTTTCGACTCTGAAGACTCCAAAGGCCGTATGAAATGTAACACAAGGACGTACATGTAAAAGAAAGGGTAATGCGTTGTAGATTTGTGAAAGCGTAAAGTAAGATGGAGTAAAAGTAAGAAAAGCAAGTGAAAGAATGTGCATGTAAGTGCTTGAGGATGGCAAAAGCTTACAGCACCTGGTATTCCCAGGCGGTCTCCCATCCAAGTACTAACCAGGCCCGACCCTGCTTAGCTTCCGAGATCAGACGAGATCGGGCGTGCTCAGGGTGGTACGGCCGTAAGCGAGAGCACTGCTTCCACTCAGCCTATTTATAAGCATGCGGCAAAAGACGGCTGCCTTTTCCACACTACAGGGGACACACATTTACTCGCCCTCCTTTCTTACTTCCAAAGCAACCCCACCAAGCTCATTCAAACCAATCACACATTTCATTGCTCTCTCCTGTCCTCCTTCTCTTTTCACAAAAAAAATAAAACAACAAAACTTGCTCTTTTGGCTGACACTTGAACATTCAGCAACAAAGGCTAACGCCGGCCGCCAGACTCGGCCTTGTCAACATAAAAGTCACATAAGCCACATGAGTCGAATGGGCTCGTGAAACGGGACAATTACAAAATCACAAATCTTTCTCAACTGTCTTGGCTCCTTTTATTTACACCCCTAAATTCCACATACTAAGGTACAACAGGAATACGGGATAAATGCAGAGGCTACTTCCTACCAATATGGAAGCCGGGCAAAAAAAAAAAAAGAAAAAAGCTCACGCTAGCACGCCGGGCGAAGCATCGCTCTGAGATGAGTTGCGAGTCGCAGGGATGCCGGTGAAGCAGGCTCGGGCTGAGTGGGCCAGCCAGCCTTTTGACTTAGGGAAGTGGCGTCGCCATGTCAAGTTCAAAGAACTCTGTGAAGCTTTAGGGGGACAAAAGAACAACTGTTGTAGATGCAGGCAGGTCTGGGAGGAGAATTTTAAAAAAAACTCAATACAACTGGAAATCAGCCCCCCGAAACGAGAACGGGGACCCATGAATGGCGGCCCATGACTTGAGGTTGCGTGTAACGGTGAAATAAACATCACGGCTGTGACGAAACGGTGCTGTTATTGCCCCACGGCTCACTCCCTTTCGTGATGTGTTGCTTTAATGTGACCTAAGTAAGTGATCTAAATTAGCAGGTGTTTTTTTGTTTGTTTGTTTGTTTTTAACAGCAAATATTGGGCTTGTCCCACCCATGAGCTGCAACTGTGATTGGTTGTAGTTCTGCTCTGCGTTGACATCCTGTAACAGACTTTCCCCCCCATGTTGTCAGTTTCCTCAAACGTACACTGACCCCTACTGGCAGGCTTGGGTTACTTTTATCCACAGCATTCCCTCCACAGAGTTCTTGTTGAATATTTTCCAGTGTTTTGTTTTGAGAGCAACTGGCTATAATTAAGCCAAACTACAACTGATTGGTTTCCATCCCATGGCAGGCCATGCAGGTGGGCTTAAACGGCATCTGACGCTGAAATGTTTCGACTCTGAAGACTCCAAAGGCCGTATGAAATGTAACACAAGGACGTACATGTAAAAGAAAGGGTAATGCGTTGTAGATTTGTGAAAGCGTAAAGTAAGATGGAGTAAAAGTAAGAAAAGCAAGTGAAAGAATGTGCATGTAAGTGCTTGAGGATGGCAAAAGCTTACAGCACCTGGTATTCCCAGGCGGTCTCCCATCCAAGTACTAACCAGGCCCGACCCTGCTTAGCTTCCGAGATCAGACGAGATCGGGCGTGCTCAGGGTGGTATGGCCGTAAGCGAGAGCACTGCTTCCACTCAGCCTATTTATAAGCATGCGGCAAAAGACGGCTGCCTTTTCCACACTACAGGGGACACACATTTACTCGCCCTCCTTTCTTACTTCCAAAGCAACCCCACCAAGCTCATTCAAACCAATCACACATTTCATTGCTCTCTCCTGTCCTCCTTCTCTTTTCACAAAAAAAATAAAACAACAAAACTTGCTCTTTTGGCTGACACTTGAACATTCAGCAACAAAGGCTAACGCCGGCCGCCAGACTCGGCCTTGTCAACATAAAAGTCACATAAGCCACATGAGTCGAATGGGCTCGTGAAACGGGACAATTACAAAATCACAAATCTTTCTCAACTGTCTTGGCTCCTTTTATTTACACCCCTAAATTCCACATACTAAGGTACAACAGGAATACGGGATAAATGCAGAGGCTACTTCCTACCAATATGGAAGCCGGGCAAAAAAAAAAAAAGAAAAAAGCTCACGCTAGCACGCCGGGCGAAGCATCGCTCTGAGATGAGTTGCGAGTCGCAGGGATGCCGGTGAAGCAGGCTCGGGCTGAGTGGGCCAGCCAGCCTTTTGACTTAGGGAAGTGGCGTCGCCATGTCAAGTTCAAAGAACTCTGTGAAGCTTTAGGGGGACAAAAGAACAACTGTTGTAGATGCAGGCAGGTCTGGGAGGAGAATTTTAAAAAAAACTCAATACAACTGGAAATCAGCCCCCCGAAACGAGAACGGGGACCCATGAATGGCGGCCCATGACTTGAGGTTGCGTGTAACGGTGAAATAAACATCACGGCTGTGACGAAACGGTGCTGTTATTGCCCCACGGCTCACTCCCTTTCGTGATGTGTTGCTTTAATGTGACCTAAGTAAGTGATCTAAATTAGCAGGTGTTTTTTTGTTTGTTTGTTTGTTTTTAACAGCAAATATTGGGCTTGTCCCACCCATGAGCTGCAACTGTGATTGGTTGTAGTTCTGCTCTGCGTTGACATCCTGTAACAGACTTTCCCCCCCATGTTGTCAGTTTCCTCAAACGTACACTGACCCCTACTGGCAGGCTTGGGTTACTTTTATCCACAGCATTCCCTCCACAGAGTTCTTGTTGAATATTTTCCAGTGTTTTGTTTTGAGAGCAACTGGCTATAATTAAGCCAAACTACAACTGATTGGTTTCCATCCCATGGCAGGCCATGCAGGTGGGCTTAAACGGCATCTGACGCTGAAATGTTTCGACTCTGAAGACTCCAAAGGCCGTATGAAATGTAACACAAGGACGTACATGTAAAAGAAAGGGTAATGCGTTGTAGATTTGTGAAAGCGTAAAGTAAGATGGAGTAAAAGTAAGAAAAGCAAGTGAAAGAATGTGCATGTAAGTGCTTGAGGATGGCAAAAGCTTACAGCACCTGGTATTCCCAGGCGGTCTCCCATCCAAGTACTAACCAGGCCCGACCCTGCTTAGCTTCCGAGATCAGACGAGATCGGGCGTGCTCAGGGTGGTATGGCCGTAAGCGAGAGCACTGCTTCCACTCAGCCTATTTATAAGCATGCGGCAAAAGACGGCTGCCTTTTCCACACTACAGGGGACACACATTTACTCGCCCTCCTTTCTTACTTCCAAAGCAACCCCACCAAGCTCATTCAAACCAATCACACATTTCATTGCTCTCTCCTGTCCTCCTTCTCTTTTCACAAAAAAAATAAAACAACAAAACTTGCTCTTTTGGCTGACACTTGAACATTCAGCAACAAAGGCTAACGCCGGCCGCCAGACTCGGCCTTGTCAACATAAAAGTCACATAAGCCACATGAGTCGAATGGGCTCGTGAAACGGGACAATTACAAAATCACAAATCTTTCTCAACTGTCTTGGCTCCTTTTATTTACACCCCTAAATTCCACATACTAAGGTACAACAGGAATACGGGATAAATGCAGAGGCTACTTCCTACCAATATGGAAGCCGGGCAAAAAAAAAAAAAGAAAAAAGCTCACGCTAGCACGCCGGGCGAAGCATCGCTCTGAGATGAGTTGCGAGTCGCAGGGATGCCGGTGAAGCAGGCTCGGGCTGAGTGGGCCAGCCAGCCTTTTGACTTAGGGAAGTGGCGTCGCCATGTCAAGTTCAAAGAACTCTGTGAAGCTTTAGGGGGACAAAAGAACAACTGTTGTAGATGCAGGCAGGTCTGGGAGGAGAATTTAAAAAAAAACTCAATACAACTGGAAATCAGCCCCCCGAAACGAGAACGGGGACCCATGAATGGCGGCCCATGACTTGAGGTTGCGTGTAACGGTGAAATAAACATCACGGCTGTGACGAAACGGTGCTGTTATTGCCCCACGGCTCACTCCCTTTCGTGATGTGTTGCTTTAATGTGACCTAAGTAAGTGATCTAAATTAGCAGGTGTTTTTTTGTTTGTTTGTTTGTTTTTAACAGCAAATATTGGGCTTGTCCCACCCATGAGCTGCAACTGTGATTGGTTGTAGTTCTGCTCTGCGTTGACATCCTGTAACAGACTTTCCCCCCCATGTTGTCAGTTTCCTCAAACGTACACTGACCCCTACTGGCAGGCTTGGGTTACTTTTATCCACAGCATTCCCTCCACAGAGTTCTTGTTGAATATTTTCCAGTGTTTTGTTTTGAGAGCAACTGGCTATAATTAAGCCAAACTACAACTGATTGGTTTCCATCCCATGGCAGGCCATGCAGGTGGGCTTAAACGGCATCTGACGCTGAAATGTTTCGACTCTGAAGACTCCAAAGGCCGTATGAAATGTAACACAAGGACGTACATGTAAAAGAAAGGGTAATGCGTTGTAGATTTGTGAAAGCGTAAAGTAAGATGGAGTAAAAGTAAGAAAAGCAAGTGAAAGAATGTGCATGTAAGTGCTTGAGGATGGCAAAAGCTTACAGCACCTGGTATTCCCAGGCGGTCTCCCATCCAAGTACTAACCAGGCCCGACCCTGCTTAGCTTCCGAGATCAGACGAGATCGGGCGTGCTCAGGGTGGTATGGCCGTAAGCGAGAGCACTGCTTCCACTCAGCCTATTTATAAGCATGCAGCAAAAGACGGCTGCCTTTTCCACACTACAGGGGACACACATTTACTCGCCCTCCTTTCTTACTTCCAAAGCAACCCCACCAAGCTCATTCAAACCAATCACACATTTCATTGCTCTCTCCTGTCCTCCTTCTCTTTTCACAAAAAAAATAAAACAACAAAACTTGCTCTTTTGGCTGACACTTGAACATTCAGCAACAAAGGCTAACGCCGGCCGCCAGACTCGGCCTTGTCAACATAAAAGTCACATAAGCCACATGAGTCGAATGGGCTCGTGAAACGGGACAATTACAAAATCACAAATCTTTCTCAACTGTCTTGGCTCCTTTTATTTACACCCCTAAATTCCACATACTAAGGTACAACAGGAATACGGGATAAATGCAGAGGCTACTTCCTACCAATATGGAAGCCGGGCAAAAAAAAAAAAAGAAAAAAGCTCACGCTAGCACGCCGGGCGAAGCATCGCTCTGAGATGAGTTGCGAGTCGCAGGGATGCCGGTGAAGCAGGCTCGGGCTGAGTGGGCCAGCCAGCCTTTTGACTTAGGGAAGTGGCGTCGCCATGTCAAGTTCAAAGAACTCTGTGAAGCTTTAGGGGGACAAAAGAACAACTGTTGTAGATGCAGGCAGGTCTGGGAGGAGAATTTTAAAAAAAACTCAATACAACTGGAAATCAGCCCCCCGAAACGAGAACGGGGACCCATGAATGGCGGCCCATGACTTGAGGTTGCGTGTAACGGTGAAATAAACATCACGGCTGTGACGAAACGGTGCTGTTATTGCCCCACGGCTCACTCCCTTTCGTGATGTGTTGCTTTAATGTGACCTAAGTAAGTGATCTAAATTAGCAGGTGTTTTTTTGTTTGTTTGTTTGTTTTTAACAGCAAATATTGGGCTTGTCCCACCCATGAGCTGCAACTGTGATTGGTTGTAGTTCTGCTCTGCGTTGACATCCTGTAACAGACTTTCCCCCCCATGTTGTCAGTTTCCTCAAACGTACACTGACCCCTACTGGCAGGCTTGGGTTACTTTTATCCACAGCATTCCCTCCACAGAGTTCTTGTTGAATATTTTCCAGTGTTTTGTTTTGAGAGCAACTGGCTATAATTAAGCCAAACTACAACTGATTGGTTTCCATCCCATGGCAGGCCATGCAGGTGGGCTTAAACGGCATCTGACGCTGAAATGTTTCGACTCTGAAGACTCCAAAGGCCGTATGAAATGTAACACAAGGACGTACATGTAAAAGAAAGGGTAATGCGTTGTAGATTTGTGAAAGCGTAAAGTAAGATGGAGTAAAAGTAAGAAAAGCAAGTGAAAGAATGTGCATGTAAGTGCTTGAGGATGGCAAAAGCTTACAGCACCTGGTATTCCCAGGCGGTCTCCCATCCAAGTACTAACCAGGCCCGACCCTGCTTAGCTTCCGAGATCAGACGAGATCGTGCGTGCTCAGGGTGGTACGGCCGTAAGCGAGAGCACTGCTTCCACTCAGCCTATTTATAAGCATGCGGCAAAAGACGGCTGCCTTTTCCACACTACAGGGGACACACATTTACTCGCCCTCCTTTCTTACTTCCAAAGCAACCCCACCAAGCTCATTCAAACCAATCACACATTTCATTGCTCTCTCCTGTCCTCCTTCTCTTTTCACAAAAAAAATAAAACAACAAAACTTGCTCTTTTGGCTGACACTTGAACATTCAGCAACAAAGGCTAACGCCGGCCGCCAGACTCGGCCTTGTCAACATAAAAGTCACATAAGCCACATGAGTCGAATGGGCTCGTGAAACGGGACAATTACAAAATCACAAATCTTTCTCAACTGTCTTGGCTCCTTTTATTTACACCCCTAAATTCCACATACTAAGGTACAACAGGAATACGGGATAAATGCAGAGGCTACTTCCTACCAATATGGAAGCCGGGCAAAAAAAAAAAAAGAAAAAAGCTCACGCTAGCACGCCGGGCGAAGCATCGCTCTGAGATGAGTTGCGAGTCGCAGGGATGCCGGTGAAGCAGGCTCGGGCTGAGTGGGCCAGCCAGCCTTTTGACTTAGGGAAGTGGCGTCGCCATGTCAAGTTCAAAGAACTCTGTGAAGCTTTAGGGGGACAAAAGAACAACTGTTGTAGATGCAGGCAGGTCTGGGAGGAGAATTTAAAAAAAAACTCAATACAACTGGAAATCAGCCCCCCGAAACGAGAACGGGGACCCATGAATGGCGGCCCATGACTTGAGGTTGCGTGTAACGGTGAAATAAACATCACGGTTGTGACGAAACGGTGCTGTTATTGCCCCACGGCTCACTCCCTTTCGTGATGTGTTGCTTTAATGTGACCTAAGTAAGTGATCTAAATTAGCAGGTGTTTTTTTGTTTGTTTGTTTGTTTTTAACAGCAAATATTGGGCTTGTCCCACCCATGAGCTGCAACTGTGATTGGTTGTAGTTCTGCTCTGCGTTGACATCCTGTAACAGACTTTCCCCCCCATGTTGTCAGTTTCCTCAAACGTACACTGACCCCTACTGGCAGGCTTGGGTTACTTTTATCCACAGCATTCCCTCCACAGAGTTCTTGTTGAATATTTTCCAGTGTTTTGTTT
>NC_132890.1:13217316-13227316 GCF_030463535.1 Salminus brasiliensis | reverse complement strand
TCCTTTCTTACTTCCAAAGCAACCCCACCAAGCTCATTCAAACCAATCACACATTTCATTGCTCTCTCCTGTCCTCCTTCTCTTTTCACAAAAAAAATAAAACAACAAAACTTGCTCTTTTGGCTGACACTTGAACATTCAGCAACAAAGGCTAACGCCGGCCGCCAGACTCGGCCTTGTCAACATAAAAGTCACATAAGCCACATGAGTCGAATGGGCTCGTGAAACGGGACAATTACAAAATCACAAATCTTTCTCAACTGTCTTGGCTCCTTTTATTTACACCCCTAAATTCCACATACTAAGGTACAACAGGAATACGGGATAAATGCAGAGGCTACTTCCTACCAATATGGAAGCCGGGCAAAAAAAAAAAAAGAAAAAAGCTCACGCTAGCACGCCGGGCGAAGCATCGCTCTGAGATGAGTTGCGAGTCGCAGGGATGCCGGTGAAGCAGGCTCGGGCTGAGTGGGCCAGCCAGCCTTTTGACTTAGGGAAGTGGCGTCGCCATGTCAAGTTCAAAGAACTCTGTGAAGCTTTAGGGGGACAAAAGAACAACTGTTGTAGATGCAGGCAGGTCTGGGAGGAGAATTTTAAAAAAAACTCAATACAACTGGAAATCAGCCCCCCGAAACGAGAACGGGGACCCATGAATGGCGGCCCATGACTTGAGGTTGCGTGTAACGGTGAAATAAACATCACGGCTGTGACGAAACGGTGCTGTTATTGCCCCACGGCTCACTCCCTTTCGTGATGTGTTGCTTTAATGTGACCTAAGTAAGTGATCTAAATTAGCAGGTGTTTTTTTGTTTGTTTGTTTGTTTTTAACAGCAAATATTGGGCTTGTCCCACCCATGAGCTGCAACTGTGATTGGTTGTAGTTCTGCTCTGCGTTGACATCCTGTAACAGACTTTCCCCCCCATGTTGTCAGTTTCCTCAAACGTACACTGACCCCTACTGGCAGGCTTGGGTTACTTTTATCCACAGCATTCCCTCCACAGAGTTCTTGTTGAATATTTTCCAGTGTTTTGTTTTGAGAGCAACTGGCTATAATTAAGCCAAACTACAACTGATTGGTTTCCATCCCATGGCAGGCCATGCAGGTGGGCTTAAACGGCATCTGACGCTGAAATGTTTCGACTCTGAAGACTCCAAAGGCCGTATGAAATGTAACACAAGGACGTACATGTAAAAGAAAGGGTAATGCGTTGTAGATTTGTGAAAGCGTAAAGTAAGATGGAGTAAAAGTAAGAAAAGCAAGTGAAAGAATGTGCATGTAAGTGCTTGAGGATGGCAAAAGCTTACAGCACCTGGTATTCCCAGGCGGTCTCCCATCCAAGTACTAACCAGGCCCGACCCTGCTTAGCTTCCGAGATCAGACGAGATCGGGCGTGCTCAGGGTGGTATGGCCGTAAGCGAGAGCACTGCTTCCACTCAGCCTATTTATAAGCATGCGGCAAAAGACGGCTGCCTTTTCCACACTACAGGGGACACACATTTACTCGCCCTCCTTTCTTACTTCCAAAGCAACCCCACCAAGCTCATTCAAACCAATCACACATTTCATTGCTCTCTCCTGTCCTCCTTCTCTTTTCACAAAAAAAATAAAACAACAAAACTTGCTCTTTTGGCTGACACTTGAACATTCAGCAACAAAGGCTAACGCCGGCCGCCAGACTCGGCCTTGTCAACATAAAAGTCACATAAGCCACATGAGTCGAATGGGCTCGTGAAACGGGACAATTACAAAATCACAAATCTTTCTCAACTGTCTTGGCTCCTTTTATTTACACCCCTAAATTCCACATACTAAGGTACAACAGGAATACGGGATAAATGCAGAGGCTACTTCCTACCAATATGGAAGCCGGGCAAAAAAAAAAAAAGAAAAAAGCTCACGCTAGCACGCCGGGCGAAGCATCGCTCTGAGATGAGTTGCGAGTCGCAGGGATGCCGGTGAAGCAGGCTCGGGCTGAGTGGGCCAGCCAGCCTTTTGACTTAGGGAAGTGGCGTCGCCATGTCAAGTTCAAAGAACTCTGTGAAGCTTTAGGGGGACAAAAGAACAACTGTTGTAGATGCAGGCAGGTCTGGGAGGAGAATTTTAAAAAAAACTCAATACAACTGGAAATCAGCCCCCCGAAACGAGAACGGGGACCCATGAATGGCGGCCCATGACTTGAGGTTGCGTGTAACGGTGAAATAAACATCACGGCTGTGACGAAACGGTGCTGTTATTGCCCCACGGCTCACTCCCTTTCGTGATGTGTTGCTTTAATGTGACCTAAGTAAGTGATCTAAATTAGCAGGTGTTTTTTTGTTTGTTTGTTTGTTTTTAACAGCAAATATTGGGCTTGTCCCACCCATGAGCTGCAACTGTGATTGGTTGTAGTTCTGCTCTGCGTTGACATCCTGTAACAGACTTTCCCCCCCATGTTGTCAGTTTCCTCAAACGTACACTGACCCCTACTGGCAGGCTTGGGTTACTTTTATCCACAGCATTCCCTCCACAGAGTTCTTGTTGAATATTTTCCAGTGTTTTGTTTTGAGAGCAACTGGCTATAATTAAGCCAAACTACAACTGATTGGTTTCCATCCCATGGCAGGCCATGCAGGTGGGCTTAAACGGCATCTGACGCTGAAATGTTTCGACTCTGAAGACTCCAAAGGCCGTATGAAATGTAACACAAGGACGTACATGTAAAAGAAAGGGTAATGCGTTGTAGATTTGTGAAAGCGTAAAGTAAGATGGAGTAAAAGTAAGAAAAGCAAGTGAAAGAATGTGCATGTAAGTGCTTGAGGATGGCAAAAGCTTACAGCACCTGGTATTCCCAGGCGGTCTCCCATCCAAGTACTAACCAGGCCCGACCCTGCTTAGCTTCCGAGATCAGACGAGATCGGGCGTGCTCAGGGTGGTATGGCCGTAAGCGAGAGCACTGCTTCCACTCAGCCTATTTATAAGCATGCGGCAAAAGACGGCTGCCTTTTCCACACTACAGGGGACACACATTTACTCGCCCTCCTTTCTTACTTCCAAAGCAACCCCACCAAGCTCATTCAAACCAATCACACATTTCATTGCTCTCTCCTGTCCTCCTTCTCTTTTCACAAAAAAAATAAAACAACAAAACTTGCTCTTTTGGCTGACACTTGAACATTCAGCAACAAAGGCTAACGCCGGCCGCCAGACTCGGCCTTGTCAACATAAAAGTCACATAAGCCACATGAGTCGAATGGGCTCGTGAAACGGGACAATTACAAAATCACAAATCTTTCTCAACTGTCTTGGCTCCTTTTATTTACACCCCTAAATTCCACATACTAAGGTACAACAGGAATACGGGATAAATGCAGAGGCTACTTCCTACCAATATGGAAGCCGGGCAAAAAAAAAAAAAGAAAAAAGCTCACGCTAGCACGCCGGGCGAAGCATCGCTCTGAGATGAGTTGCGAGTCGCAGGGATGCCGGTGAAGCAGGCTCGGGCTGAGTGGGCCAGCCAGCCTTTTGACTTAGGGAAGTGGCGTCGCCATGTCAAGTTCAAAGAACTCTGTGAAGCTTTAGGGGGACAAAAGAACAACTGTTGTAGATGCAGGCAGGTCTGGGAGGAGAATTTAAAAAAAAACTCAATACAACTGGAAATCAGCCCCCCGAAACGAGAACGGGGACCCATGAATGGCGGCCCATGACTTGAGGTTGCGTGTAACGGTGAAATAAACATCACGGCTGTGACGAAACGGTGCTGTTATTGCCCCACGGCTCACTCCCTTTCGTGATGTGTTGCTTTAATGTGACCTAAGTAAGTGATCTAAATTAGCAGGTGTTTTTTTGTTTGTTTGTTTGTTTTTAACAGCAAATATTGGGCTTGTCCCACCCATGAGCTGCAACTGTGATTGGTTGTAGTTCTGCTCTGCGTTGACATCCTGTAACAGACTTTCCCCCCCATGTTGTCAGTTTCCTCAAACGTACACTGACCCCTACTGGCAGGCTTGGGTTACTTTTATCCACAGCATTCCCTCCACAGAGTTCTTGTTGAATATTTTCCAGTGTTTTGTTTTGAGAGCAACTGGCTATAATTAAGCCAAACTACAACTGATTGGTTTCCATCCCATGGCAGGCCATGCAGGTGGGCTTAAACGGCATCTGACGCTGAAATGTTTCGACTCTGAAGACTCCAAAGGCCGTATGAAATGTAACACAAGGACGTACATGTAAAAGAAAGGGTAATGCGTTGTAGATTTGTGAAAGCGTAAAGTAAGATGGAGTAAAAGTAAGAAAAGCAAGTGAAAGAATGTGCATGTAAGTGCTTGAGGATGGCAAAAGCTTACAGCACCTGGTATTCCCAGGCGGTCTCCCATCCAAGTACTAACCAGGCCCGACCCTGCTTAGCTTCCGAGATCAGACGAGATCGGGCGTGCTCAGGGTGGTATGGCCGTAAGCGAGAGCACTGCTTCCACTCAGCCTATTTATAAGCATGCAGCAAAAGACGGCTGCCTTTTCCACACTACAGGGGACACACATTTACTCGCCCTCCTTTCTTACTTCCAAAGCAACCCCACCAAGCTCATTCAAACCAATCACACATTTCATTGCTCTCTCCTGTCCTCCTTCTCTTTTCACAAAAAAAATAAAACAACAAAACTTGCTCTTTTGGCTGACACTTGAACATTCAGCAACAAAGGCTAACGCCGGCCGCCAGACTCGGCCTTGTCAACATAAAAGTCACATAAGCCACATGAGTCGAATGGGCTCGTGAAACGGGACAATTACAAAATCACAAATCTTTCTCAACTGTCTTGGCTCCTTTTATTTACACCCCTAAATTCCACATACTAAGGTACAACAGGAATACGGGATAAATGCAGAGGCTACTTCCTACCAATATGGAAGCCGGGCAAAAAAAAAAAAAGAAAAAAGCTCACGCTAGCACGCCGGGCGAAGCATCGCTCTGAGATGAGTTGCGAGTCGCAGGGATGCCGGTGAAGCAGGCTCGGGCTGAGTGGGCCAGCCAGCCTTTTGACTTAGGGAAGTGGCGTCGCCATGTCAAGTTCAAAGAACTCTGTGAAGCTTTAGGGGGACAAAAGAACAACTGTTGTAGATGCAGGCAGGTCTGGGAGGAGAATTTTAAAAAAAACTCAATACAACTGGAAATCAGCCCCCCGAAACGAGAACGGGGACCCATGAATGGCGGCCCATGACTTGAGGTTGCGTGTAACGGTGAAATAAACATCACGGCTGTGACGAAACGGTGCTGTTATTGCCCCACGGCTCACTCCCTTTCGTGATGTGTTGCTTTAATGTGACCTAAGTAAGTGATCTAAATTAGCAGGTGTTTTTTTGTTTGTTTGTTTGTTTTTAACAGCAAATATTGGGCTTGTCCCACCCATGAGCTGCAACTGTGATTGGTTGTAGTTCTGCTCTGCGTTGACATCCTGTAACAGACTTTCCCCCCCATGTTGTCAGTTTCCTCAAACGTACACTGACCCCTACTGGCAGGCTTGGGTTACTTTTATCCACAGCATTCCCTCCACAGAGTTCTTGTTGAATATTTTCCAGTGTTTTGTTTTGAGAGCAACTGGCTATAATTAAGCCAAACTACAACTGATTGGTTTCCATCCCATGGCAGGCCATGCAGGTGGGCTTAAACGGCATCTGACGCTGAAATGTTTCGACTCTGAAGACTCCAAAGGCCGTATGAAATGTAACACAAGGACGTACATGTAAAAGAAAGGGTAATGCGTTGTAGATTTGTGAAAGCGTAAAGTAAGATGGAGTAAAAGTAAGAAAAGCAAGTGAAAGAATGTGCATGTAAGTGCTTGAGGATGGCAAAAGCTTACAGCACCTGGTATTCCCAGGCGGTCTCCCATCCAAGTACTAACCAGGCCCGACCCTGCTTAGCTTCCGAGATCAGACGAGATCGTGCGTGCTCAGGGTGGTACGGCCGTAAGCGAGAGCACTGCTTCCACTCAGCCTATTTATAAGCATGCGGCAAAAGACGGCTGCCTTTTCCACACTACAGGGGACACACATTTACTCGCCCTCCTTTCTTACTTCCAAAGCAACCCCACCAAGCTCATTCAAACCAATCACACATTTCATTGCTCTCTCCTGTCCTCCTTCTCTTTTCACAAAAAAAATAAAACAACAAAACTTGCTCTTTTGGCTGACACTTGAACATTCAGCAACAAAGGCTAACGCCGGCCGCCAGACTCGGCCTTGTCAACATAAAAGTCACATAAGCCACATGAGTCGAATGGGCTCGTGAAACGGGACAATTACAAAATCACAAATCTTTCTCAACTGTCTTGGCTCCTTTTATTTACACCCCTAAATTCCACATACTAAGGTACAACAGGAATACGGGATAAATGCAGAGGCTACTTCCTACCAATATGGAAGCCGGGCAAAAAAAAAAAAAGAAAAAAGCTCACGCTAGCACGCCGGGCGAAGCATCGCTCTGAGATGAGTTGCGAGTCGCAGGGATGCCGGTGAAGCAGGCTCGGGCTGAGTGGGCCAGCCAGCCTTTTGACTTAGGGAAGTGGCGTCGCCATGTCAAGTTCAAAGAACTCTGTGAAGCTTTAGGGGGACAAAAGAACAACTGTTGTAGATGCAGGCAGGTCTGGGAGGAGAATTTAAAAAAAAACTCAATACAACTGGAAATCAGCCCCCCGAAACGAGAACGGGGACCCATGAATGGCGGCCCATGACTTGAGGTTGCGTGTAACGGTGAAATAAACATCACGGTTGTGACGAAACGGTGCTGTTATTGCCCCACGGCTCACTCCCTTTCGTGATGTGTTGCTTTAATGTGACCTAAGTAAGTGATCTAAATTAGCAGGTGTTTTTTTGTTTGTTTGTTTGTTTTTAACAGCAAATATTGGGCTTGTCCCACCCATGAGCTGCAACTGTGATTGGTTGTAGTTCTGCTCTGCGTTGACATCCTGTAACAGACTTTCCCCCCCATGTTGTCAGTTTCCTCAAACGTACACTGACCCCTACTGGCAGGCTTGGGTTACTTTTATCCACAGCATTCCCTCCACAGAGTTCTTGTTGAATATTTTCCAGTGTTTTGTTTTGAGAGCAACTGGCTATAATTAAGCCAAACTACAACTGATTGGTTTCCATCCCATGGCAGGCCATGCAGGTGGGCTTAAACGGCATCTGACGCTGAAATGTTTCGACTCTGAAGACTCCAAAGGCCGTATGAAATGTAACACAAGGACGTACATGTAAAAGAAAGGGTAATGCGTTGTAGATTTGTGAAAGCGTAAAGTAAGATGGAGTAAAAGTAAGAAAAGCAAGTGAAAGAATGTGCATGTAAGTGCTTGAGGATGGCAAAAGCTTACAGCACCTGGTATTCCCAGGCGGTCTCCCATCCAAGTACTAACCAGGCCCGACCCTGCTTAGCTTCCGAGATCAGACGAGATCGGGCGTGCTCAGGGTGGTACGGCCGTAAGCGAGAGCACTGCTTCCACTCAGCCTATTTATAAGCATGCGGCAAAAGACGGCTGCCTTTTCCACACTACAGGGGACACACATTTACTCGCCCTCCTTTCTTACTTCCAAAGCAACCCCACCAAGCTCATTCAAACCAATCACACATTTCATTGCTCTCTCCTGTCCTCCTTCTCTTTTCACAAAAAAAATAAAACAACAAAACTTGCTCTTTTGGCTGACACTTGAACATTCAGCAACAAAGGCTAACGCCGGCCGCCAGACTCGGCCTTGTCAACATAAAAGTCACATAAGCCACATGAGTCGAATGGGCTCGTGAAACGGGACAATTACAAAATCACAAATCTTTCTCAACTGTCTTGGCTCCTTTTATTTACACCCCTAAATTCCACATACTAAGGTACAACAGGAATACGGGATAAATGCAGAGGCTACTTCCTACCAATATGGAAGCCGGGCAAAAAAAAAAAAAGAAAAAAGCTCACGCTAGCACGCCGGGCGAAGCATCGCTCTGAGATGAGTTGCGAGTCGCAGGGATGCCGGTGAAGCAGGCTCGGGCTGAGTGGGCCAGCCAGCCTTTTGACTTAGGGAAGTGGCGTCGCCATGTCAAGTTCAAAGAACTCTGTGAAGCTTTAGGGGGACAAAAGAACAACTGTTGTAGATGCAGGCAGGTCTGGGAGGAGAATTTTAAAAAAAACTCAATACAACTGGAAATCAGCCCCCCGAAACGAGAACGGGGACCCATGAATGGCGGCCCATGACTTGAGGTTGCGTGTAACGGTGAAATAAACATCACGGCTGTGACGAAACGGTGCTGTTATTGCCCCACGGCTCACTCCCTTTCGTGATGTGTTGCTTTAATGTGACCTAAGTAAGTGATCTAAATTAGCAGGTGTTTTTTTGTTTGTTTGTTTGTTTTTAACAGCAAATATTGGGCTTGTCCCACCCATGAGCTGCAACTGTGATTGGTTGTAGTTCTGCTCTGCGTTGACATCCTGTAACAGACTTTCCCCCCCATGTTGTCAGTTTCCTCAAACGTACACTGACCCCTACTGGCAGGCTTGGGTTACTTTTATCCACAGCATTCCCTCCACAGAGTTCTTGTTGAATATTTTCCAGTGTTTTGTTTTGAGAGCAACTGGCTATAATTAAGCCAAACTACAACTGATTGGTTTCCATCCCATGGCAGGCCATGCAGGTGGGCTTAAACGGCATCTGACGCTGAAATGTTTCGACTCTGAAGACTCCAAAGGCCGTATGAAATGTAACACAAGGACGTACATGTAAAAGAAAGGGTAATGCGTTGTAGATTTGTGAAAGCGTAAAGTAAGATGGAGTAAAAGTAAGAAAAGCAAGTGAAAGAATGTGCATGTAAGTGCTTGAGGATGGCAAAAGCTTACAGCACCTGGTATTCCCAGGCGGTCTCCCATCCAAGTACTAACCAGGCCCGACCCTGCTTAGCTTCCGAGATCAGACGAGATCGGGCGTGCTCAGGGTGGTATGGCCGTAAGCGAGAGCACTGCTTCCACTCAGCCTATTTATAAGCATGCGGCAAAAGACGGCTGCCTTTTCCACACTACAGGGGACACACATTTACTCGCCCTCCTTTCTTACTTCCAAAGCAACCCCACCAAGCTCATTCAAACCAATCACACATTTCATTGCTCTCTCCTGTCCTCCTTCTCTTTTCACAAAAAAAATAAAACAACAAAACTTGCTCTTTTGGCTGACACTTGAACATTCAGCAACAAAGGCTAACGCCGGCCGCCAGACTCGGCCTTGTCAACATAAAAGTCACATAAGCCACATGAGTCGAATGGGCTTGTGAAACGGGACAATTACAAAATCACAAATCTTTCTCAACTGTCTTGGCTCCTTTTATTTACACCCCTAAATTCCACATACTAAGGTACAACAGGAATACGGGATAAATGCAGAGGCTACTTCCTACCAATATGGAAGCCGGGCAAAAAAAAAAAAAGAAAAAAGCTCACGCTAGCACGCCGGGCGAAGCATCGCTCTGAGATGAGTTGCGAGTCGCAGGGATGCCGGTGAAGCAGGCTCGGGCTGAGTGGGCCAGCCAGCCTTTTGACTTAGGGAAGTGGCGTCGCCATGTCAAGTTCAAAGAACTCTGTGAAGCTTTAGGGGGACAAAAGAACAACTGTTGTAGATGCAGGCAGGTCTGGGAGGAGAATTTTAAAAAAAACTCAATACAACTGGAAATCAGCCCCCCGAAACGAGAACGGGGACCCATGAATGGCGGCCCATGACTTGAGGTTGCGTGTAACGGTGAAATAAACATCACGGCTGTGACGAAACGGTGCTGTTATTGCCCCACGGCTCACTCCCTTTCGTGATGTGTTGCTTTAATGTGACCTAAGTAAGTGATCTAAATTAGCAGGTGTTTTTTTGTTTGTTTGTTTGTTTTTAACAGCAAATATTGGGCTTGTCCCACCCATGAGCTGCAACTGTGATTGGTTGTAGTTCTGCTCTGCGTTGACATCCTGTAACAGACTTTCCCCCCCATGTTGTCAGTTTCCTCAAACGTA
>NC_132890.1:13209816-13212316 GCF_030463535.1 Salminus brasiliensis | reverse complement strand
GAGCACTGCTTCCACTCAGCCTATTTATAAGCATGCGGCAAAAGACGGCTGCCTTTTCCACACTACAGGGGACACACATTTACTCGCCCTCCTTTCTTACTTCCAAAGCAACCCCACCAAGCTCATTCAAACCAATCACACATTTCATTGCTCTCTCCTGTCCTCCTTCTCTTTTCACAAAAAAAATAAAACAACAAAACTTGCTCTTTTGGCTGACACTTGAACATTCAGCAACAAAGGCTAACGCCGGCCGCCAGACTCGGCCTTGTCAACATAAAAGTCACATAAGCCACATGAGTCGAATGGGCTCGTGAAACGGGACAATTACAAAATCACAAATCTTTCTCAACTGTCTTGGCTCCTTTTATTTACACCCCTAAATTCCACATACTAAGGTACAACAGGAATACGGGATAAATGCAGAGGCTACTTCCTACCAATATGGAAGCCGGGCAAAAAAAAAAAAAGAAAAAAGCTCACGCTAGCACGCCGGGCGAAGCATCGCTCTGAGATGAGTTGCGAGTCGCAGGGATGCCGGTGAAGCAGGCTCGGGCTGAGTGGGCCAGCCAGCCTTTTGACTTAGGGAAGTGGCGTCGCCATGTCAAGTTCAAAGAACTCTGTGAAGCTTTAGGGGGACAAAAGAACAACTGTTGTAGATGCAGGCAGGTCTGGGAGGAGAATTTTAAAAAAAACTCAATACAACTGGAAATCAGCCCCCCGAAACGAGAACGGGGACCCATGAATGGCGGCCCATGACTTGAGGTTGCGTGTAACGGTGAAATAAACATCACGGCTGTGACGAAACGGTGCTGTTATTGCCCCACGGCTCACTCCCTTTCGTGATGTGTTGCTTTAATGTGACCTAAGTAAGTGATCTAAATTAGCAGGTGTTTTTTTGTTTGTTTGTTTGTTTTTAACAGCAAATATTGGGCTTGTCCCACCCATGAGCTGCAACTGTGATTGGTTGTAGTTCTGCTCTGCGTTGACATCCTGTAACAGACTTTCCCCCCCATGTTGTCAGTTTCCTCAAACGTACACTGACCCCTACTGGCAGGCTTGGGTTACTTTTATCCACAGCATTCCCTCCACAGAGTTCTTGTTGAATATTTTCCAGTGTTTTGTTTTGAGAGCAACTGGCTATAATTAAGCCAAACTACAACTGATTGGTTTCCATCCCATGGCAGGCCATGCAGGTGGGCTTAAACGGCATCTGACGCTGAAATGTTTCGACTCTGAAGACTCCAAAGGCCGTATGAAATGTAACACAAGGACGTACATGTAAAAGAAAGGGTAATGCGTTGTAGATTTGTGAAAGCGTAAAGTAAGATGGAGTAAAAGTAAGAAAAGCAAGTGAAAGAATGTGCATGTAAGTGCTTGAGGATGGCAAAAGCTTACAGCACCTGGTATTCCCAGGCGGTCTCCCATCCAAGTACTAACCAGGCCCGACCCTGCTTAGCTTCCGAGATCAGACGAGATCGGGCGTGCTCAGGGTGGTATGGCCGTAAGCGAGAGCACTGCTTCCACTCAGCCTATTTATAAGCATGCGGCAAAAGACGGCTGCCTTTTCCACACTACAGGGGACACACATTTACTCGCCCTCCTTTCTTACTTCCAAAGCAACCCCACCAAGCTCATTCAAACCAATCACACATTTCATTGCTCTCTCCTGTCCTCCTTCTCTTTTCACAAAAAAAATAAAACAACAAAACTTGCTCTTTTGGCTGACACTTGAACATTCAGCAACAAAGGCTAACGCCGGCCGCCAGACTCGGCCTTGTCAACATAAAAGTCACATAAGCCACATGAGTCGAATGGGCTTGTGAAACGGGACAATTACAAAATCACAAATCTTTCTCAACTGTCTTGGCTCCTTTTATTTACACCCCTAAATTCCACATACTAAGGTACAACAGGAATACGGGATAAATGCAGAGGCTACTTCCTACCAATATGGAAGCCGGGCAAAAAAAAAAAAAGAAAAAAGCTCACGCTAGCACGCCGGGCGAAGCATCGCTCTGAGATGAGTTGCGAGTCGCAGGGATGCCGGTGAAGCAGGCTCGGGCTGAGTGGGCCAGCCAGCCTTTTGACTTAGGGAAGTGGCGTCGCCATGTCAAGTTCAAAGAACTCTGTGAAGCTTTAGGGGGACAAAAGAACAACTGTTGTAGATGCAGGCAGGTCTGGGAGGAGAATTTTAAAAAAAACTCAATACAACTGGAAATCAGCCCCCCGAAACGAGAACGGGGACCCATGAATGGCGGCCCATGACTTGAGGTTGCGTGTAACGGTGAAATAAACATCACGGCTGTGACGAAACGGTGCTGTTATTGCCCCACGGCTCACTCCCTTTCGTGATGTGTTGCTTTAATGTGACCTAAGTAAGTGATCTAAATTAGCAGGTGTTTTTTTGTTTGTTTGTTTGTTTTTAACAGCAAATATTGGGCTTGTCCCACCCATGAGCTGCAACTGTGATTGGTTGTAGTTCTGCTCTGCGTTGACATCC
>NC_132890.1:13152316-13189816 GCF_030463535.1 Salminus brasiliensis | reverse complement strand
CGGGCGAAGCATCGCTCTGAGATGAGTTGCGAGTCGCAGGGATGCCGGTGAAGCAGGCTCGGGCTGAGTGGGCCAGCCAGCCTTTTGACTTAGGGAAGTGGCGTCGCCATGTCAAGTTCAAAGAACTCTGTGAAGCTTTAGGGGGACAAAAGAACAACTGTTGTAGATGCAGGCAGGTCTGGGAGGAGAATTTTAAAAAAAACTCAATACAACTGGAAATCAGCCCCCCGAAACGAGAACGGGGACCCATGAATGGCGGCCCATGACTTGAGGTTGCGTGTAACGGTGAAATAAACATCACGGCTGTGACGAAACGGTGCTGTTATTGCCCCACGGCTCACTCCCTTTCGTGATGTGTTGCTTTAATGTGACCTAAGTAAGTGATCTAAATTAGCAGGTGTTTTTTTGTTTGTTTGTTTGTTTTTAACAGCAAATATTGGGCTTGTCCCACCCATGAGCTGCAACTGTGATTGGTTGTAGTTCTGCTCTGCGTTGACATCCTGTAACAGACTTTCCACCCCATGTTGTCAGTTTCCTCAAACGTACACTGACCCCTACTGGCAGGCTTGGGTTACTTTTATCCACAGCATTCCCTCCACAGAGTTCTTGTTGAATATTTTCCAGTGTACATTCTTTCACTAACGCCGGCCGCCAGACTCGGCCTTGTCAACATAAAAGTCACATAAGCCACATGAGTCGAATGGGCTCGTGAAACGGGACAATTACAAAATCACAAATCTTTCTCAACTGTCTTGGCTCCTTTTATTTACACCCCTAAATTCCACATACTAAGGTACAACAGGAATACGGGATAAATGCAGAGGCTACTTCCTACCAATATGGAAGCCGGGCAAAAAAAAAAAAAGAAAAAAGCTCACGCTAGCACGCCGGGCGAAGCATCGCTCTGAGATGAGTTGCGAGTCGCAGGGATGCCGGTGAAGCAGGCTCGGGCTGAGTGGGCCAGCCAGCCTTTTGACTTAGGGAAGTGGCGTCGCCATGTCAAGTTCAAAGAACTCTGTGAAGCTTTAGGGGGACAAAAGAACAACTGTTGTAGATGCAGGCAGGTCTGGGAGGAGAATTTTAAAAAAAACTCAATACAACTGGAAATCAGCCCCCCGAAACGAGAACGGGGACCCATGAATGGCGGCCCATGACTTGAGGTTGCGTGTAACGGTGAAATAAACATCACGGCTGTGACGAAACGGTGCTGTTATTGCCCCACGGCTCACTCCCTTTCGTGATGTGTTGCTTTAATGTGACCTAAGTAAGTGATCTAAATTAGCAGGTGTTTTTTTGTTTGTTTGTTTGTTTTTAACAGCAAATATTGGGCTTGTCCCACCCATGAGCTGCAACTGTGATTGGTTGTAGTTCTGCTCTGCGTTGACATCCTGTAACAGACTTTCCCCCCCATGTTGTCAGTTTCCTCAAACGTACACTGACCCCTACTGGCAGGCTTGGGTTACTTTTATCCACAGCATTCCCTCCACAGAGTTCTTGTTGAATATTTTCCAGTGTTTTGTTTTGAGAGCAACTGGCTATAATTAAGCCAAACTACAACTGATTGGTTTCCATCCCATGGCAGGCCATGCAGGTGGGCTTAAACGGCATCTGACGCTGAAATGTTTCGACTCTGAAGACTCCAAAGGCCGTATGAAATGTAACACAAGGACGTACATGTAAAAGAAAGGGTAATGCGTTGTAGATTTGTGAAAGCGTAAAGTAAGATGGAGTAAAAGTAAGAAAAGCAAGTGAAAGAATGTGCATGTAAGTGCTTGAGGATGGCAAAAGCTTACAGCACCTGGTATTCCCAGGCGGTCTCCCATCCAAGTACTAACCAGGCCCGACCCTGCTTAGCTTCCGAGATCAGACGAGATCGGGCGTGCTCAGGGTGGTATGGCCGTAAGCGAGAGCACTGCTTCCACTCAGCCTATTTATAAGCATGCGGCAAAAGACGGCTGCCTTTTCCACACTACAGGGGACACACATTTACTCGCCCTCCTTTCTTACTTCCAAAGCAACCCCACCAAGCTCATTCAAACCAATCACACATTTCATTGCTCTCTCCTGTCCTCCTTCTCTTTTCACAAAAAAAATAAAACAACAAAACTTGCTCTTTTGGCTGACACTTGAACATTCAGCAACAAAGGCTAACGCCGGCCGCCAGACTCGGCCTTGTCAACATAAAAGTCACATAAGCCACATGAGTCGAATGGGCTCGTGAAACGGGACAATTACAAAATCACAAATCTTTCTCAACTGTCTTGGCTCCTTTTATTTACACCCCTAAATTCCACATACTAAGGTACAACAGGAATACGGGATAAATGCAGAGGCTACTTCCTACCAATATGGAAGCCGGGCAAAAAAAAAAAAAGAAAAAAGCTCACGCTAGCACGCCGGGCGAAGCATCGCTCTGAGATGAGTTGCGAGTCGCAGGGATGCCGGTGAAGCAGGCTCGGGCTGAGTGGGCCAGCCAGCCTTTTGACTTAGGGAAGTGGCGTCGCCATGTCAAGTTCAAAGAACTCTGTGAAGCTTTAGGGGGACAAAAGAACAACTGTTGTAGATGCAGGCAGGTCTGGGAGGAGAATTTTAAAAAAAACTCAATACAACTGGAAATCAGCCCCCCGAAACGAGAACGGGGACCCATGAATGGCGGCCCATGACTTGAGGTTGCGTGTAACGGTGAAATAAACATCACGGCTGTGACGAAACGGTGCTGTTATTGCCCCACGGCTCACTCCCTTTCGTGATGTGTTGCTTTAATGTGACCTAAGTAAGTGATCTAAATTAGCAGGTGTTTTTTTGTTTGTTTGTTTGTTTTTAACAGCAAATATTGGGCTTGTCCCACCCATGAGCTGCAACTGTGATTGGTTGTAGTTCTGCTCTGCGTTGACATCCTGTAACAGACTTTCCCCCCCATGTTGTCAGTTTCCTCAAACGTACACTGACCCCTACTGGCAGGCTTGGGTTACTTTTATCCACAGCATTCCCTCCACAGAGTTCTTGTTGAATATTTTCCAGTGTTTTGTTTTGAGAGCAACTGGCTATAATTAAGCCAAACTACAACTGATTGGTTTCCATCCCATGGCAGGCCATGCAGGTGGGCTTAAACGGCATCTGACGCTGAAATGTTTCGACTCTGAAGACTCCAAAGGCCGTATGAAATGTAACACAAGGACGTACATGTAAAAGAAAGGGTAATGCGTTGTAGATTTGTGAAAGCGTAAAGTAAGATGGAGTAAAAGTAAGAAAAGCAAGTGAAAGAATGTGCATGTAAGTGCTTGAGGATGGCAAAAGCTTACAGCACCTGTTATTCCCAGGCGGTCTCCCATCCAAGTACTAACCAGGCCCGACCCTGCTTAGCTTCCGAGATCAGACGAGATCGGGCGTGCTCAGGGTGGTATGGCCGTAAGCGAGAGCACTGCTTCCACTCAGCCTATTTATAAGCATGCGGCAAAACACGGCTGCCTTTTCCACACTACAGGGGACACACATTTACTCGCCCTCCTTTCTTACTTCCAAAGCAACCCCACCAAGCTCATTCAAACCAATCACACATTTCATTGCTCTCTCCTGTCCTCCTTCTCTTTTCACAAAAAAAATAAAACAACAAAACTTGCTCTTTTGGCTGACACTTGAACATTCAGCAACAAAGGCTAACGCCGGCCGCCAGACTCGGCCTTGTCAACATAAAAGTCACATAAGCCACATGAGTCGAATGGGCTCGTGAAACGGGACAATTACAAAATCACAAATCTTTCTCAACTGTCTTGGCTCCTTTTATTTACACCCCTAAATTCCACATACTAAGGTACAACAGGAATACGGGATAAATGCAGAGGCTACTTCCTACCAATATGGAAGCCGGGCAAAAAAAAAAAAAGAAAAAAGCTCACGCTAGCACGCCGGGCGAAGCATCGCTCTGAGATGAGTTGCGAGTCGCAGGGATGCCGGTGAAGCAGGCTCGGGCTGAGTGGGCCAGCCAGCCTTTTGACTTAGGGAAGTGGCGTCGCCATGTCAAGTTCAAAGAACTCTGTGAAGCTTTAGGGGGACAAAAGAACAACTGTTGTAGATGCAGGCAGGTCTGGGAGGAGAATTTTAAAAAAAACTCAATACAACTGGAAATCAGCCCCCCGAAACGAGAACGGGGACCCATGAATGGCGGCCCATGACTTGAGGTTGCGTGTAACGGTGAAATAAACATCACGGCTGTGACGAAACGGTGCTGTTATTGCCCCACGGCTCACTCCCTTTCGTGATGTGTTGCTTTAATGTGACCTAAGTAAGTGATCTAAATTAGCAGGTGTTTTTTTGTTTGTTTGTTTGTTTTTAACAGCAAATATTGGGCTTGTCCCACCCATGAGCTGCAACTGTGATTGGTTGTAGTTCTGCTCTGCGTTGACATCCTGTAACAGACTTTCCCCCCCATGTTGTCAGTTTCCTCAAACGTACACTGACCCCTACTGGCAGGCTTGGGTTACTTTTATCCACAGCATTCCCTCCACAGAGTTCTTGTTGAATATTTTCCAGTGTTTTGTTTTGAGAGCAACTGGCTATAATTAAGCCAAACTACAACTGATTGGTTTCCATCCCATGGCAGGCCATGCAGGTGGGCTTAAACGGCATCTGACGCTGAAATGTTTCGACTCTGAAGACTCCAAAGGCCGTATGAAATGTAACACAAGGACGTACATGTAAAAGAAAGGGTAATGCGTTGTAGATTTGTGAAAGCGTAAAGTAAGATGGAGTAAAAGTAAGAAAAGCAAGTGAAAGAATGTGCATGTAAGTGCTTGAGGATGGCAAAAGCTTACAGCACCTGGTATTCCCAGGCGGTCTCCCATCCAAGTACTAACCAGGCCCGACCCTGCTTAGCTTCCGAGATCAGACGAGATCGGGCGTGCTCAGGGTGGTATGGCCGTAAGCGAGAGCACTGCTTCCACTCAGCCTATTTATAAGCATGCGGCAAAACACGGCTGCCTTTTCCACACTACAGGGGACACACATTTACTCGCCCTCCTTTCTTACTTCCAAAGCAACCCCACCAAGCTCATTCAAACCAATCACACATTTCATTGCTCTCTCCTGTCCTCCTTCTCTTTTCACAAAAAAAATAAAACAACAAAACTTGCTCTTTTGGCTGACACTTGAACATTCAGCAACAAAGGCTAACGCCGGCCGCCAGACTCGGCCTTGTCAACATAAAAGTCACATAAGCCACATGAGTCGAATGGGCTTGTGAAACGGGACAATTACAAAATCACAAATCTTTCTCAACTGTCTTGGCTCCTTTTATTTACACCCCTAAATTCCACATACTAAGGTACAACAGGAATACGGGATAAATGCAGAGGCTACTTCCTACCAATATGGAAGCCGGGCAAAAAAAAAAAAAGAAAAAAGCTCACGCTAGCACGCCGGGCGAAGCATCGCTCTGAGATGAGTTGCGAGTCGCAGGGATGCCGGTGAAGCAGGCTCGGGCTGAGTGGGCCAGCCAGCCTTTTGACTTAGGGAAGTGGCGTCGCCATGTCAAGTTCAAAGAACTCTGTGAAGCTTTAGGGGGACAAAAGAACAACTGTTGTAGATGCAGGCAGGTCTGGGAGGAGAATTTTAAAAAAAACTCAATACAACTGGAAATCAGCCCCCCGAAACGAGAACGGGGACCCATGAATGGCGGCCCATGACTTGAGGTTGCGTGTAACGGTGAAATAAACATCACGGCTGTGACGAAACGGTGCTGTTATTGCCCCACGGCTCACTCCCTTTCGTGATGTGTTGCTTTAATGTGACCTAAGTAAGTGATCTAAATTAGCAGGTGTTTTTTTGTTTGTTTGTTTGTTTTTAACAGCAAATATTGGGCTTGTCCCACCCATGAGCTGCAACTGTGATTGGTTGTAGTTCTGCTCTGCGTTGACATCCTGTAACAGACTTTCCCCCCCATGTTGTCAGTTTCCTCAAACGTACACTGACCCCTACTGGCAGGCTTGGGTTACTTTTATCTACAGCATTCCCTCCACAGAGTTCTTGTTGAATATTTTCCAGTGTTTTGTTTTGAGAGCAACTGGCTATAATTAAGCCAAACTACAACTGATTGGTTTCCATCCCATGGCAGGCCATGCAGGTGGGCTTAAACGGCATCTGACGCTGAAATGTTTCGACTCTGAAGACTCCAAAGGCCGTATGAAATGTAACACAAGGACGTACATGTAAAAGAAAGGGTAATGCGTTGTAGATTTGTGAAAGCGTAAAGTAAGATGGAGTAAAAGTAAGAAAAGCAAGTGAAAGAATGTGCATGTAAGTGCTTGAGGATGGCAAAAGCTTACAGCACCTGGTATTCCCAGGCGGTCTCCCATCCAAGTACTAACCAGGCCCGACCCTGCTTAGCTTCCGAGATCAGACGAGATCGGGCGTGCTCAGGGTGGTATGGCCGTAAGCGAGAGCACTGCTTCCACTCAGCCTATTTATAAGCATGCGGCAAAAGACGGCTGCCTTTTCCACACTACAGGGGACACACATTTACTCGCCCTCCTTTCTTACTTCCAAAGCAACCCCACCAAGCTCATTCAAACCAATCACACATTTCATTGCTCTCTCCTGTCCTCCTTCTCTTTTCACAAAAAAAATAAAACAACAAAACTTGCTCTTTTGGCTGACACTTGAACATTCAGCAACAAAGGCTAACGCCGGCCGCCAGACTCGGCCTTGTCAACATAAAAGTCACATAAGCCACATGAGTCGAATGGGCTCGTGAAACGGGACAATTACAAAATCACAAATCTTTCTCAACTGTCTTGGCTCCTTTTATTTACACCCCTAAATTCCACATACTAAGGTACAACAGGAATACGGGATAAATGCAGAGGCTACTTCCTACCAATATGGAAGCCGGGCAAAAAAAAAAAAAGAAAAAAGCTCACGCTAGCACGCCGGGCGAAGCATCGCTCTGAGATGAGTTGCGAGTCGCAGGGATGCCGGTGAAGCAGGCTCGGGCTGAGTGGGCCAGCCAGCCTTTTGACTTAGGGAAGTGGCGTCGCCATGTCAAGTTCAAAGAACTCTGTGAAGCTTTAGGGGGACAAAAGAACAACTGTTGTAGATGCAGGCAGGTCTGGGAGGAGAATTTTAAAAAAAACTCAATACAACTGGAAATCAGCCCCCCGAAACGAGAACGGGGACCCATGAATGGCGGCCCATGACTTGAGGTTGCGTGTAACGGTGAAATAAACATCACGGCTGTGACGAAACGGTGCTGTTATTGCCCCACGGCTCACTCCCTTTCGTGATGTGTTGCTTTAATGTGACCTAAGTAAGTGATCTAAATTAGCAGGTGTTTTTTTGTTTGTTTGTTTGTTTTTAACAGCAAATATTGGGCTTGTCCCACCCATGAGCTGCAACTGTGATTGGTTGTAGTTCTGCTCTGCGTTGACATCCTGTAACAGACTTTCCCCCCCATGTTGTCAGTTTCCTCAAACGTACACTGACCCCTACTGGCAGGCTTGGGTTACTTTTATCCACAGCATTCCCTCCACAGAGTTCTTGTTGAATATTTTCCAGTGTTTTGTTTTGAGAGCAACTGGCTATAATTAAGCCAAACTACAACTGATTGGTTTCCATCCCATGGCAGGCCATGCAGGTGGGCTTAAACGGCATCTGACGCTGAAATGTTTCGACTCTGAAGACTCCAAAGGCCGTATGAAATGTAACACAAGGACGTACATGTAAAAGAAAGGGTAATGCGTTGTAGATTTGTGAAAGCGTAAAGTAAGATGGAGTAAAAGTAAGAAAAGCAAGTGAAAGAATGTGCATGTAAGTGCTTGAGGATGGCAAAAGCTTACAGCACCTGGTATTCCCAGGCGGTCTCCCATCCAAGTACTAACCAGGCCCGACCCTGCTTAGCTTCCGAGATCAGACGAGATCGGGCGTGCTCAGGGTGGTATGGCCGTAAGCGAGAGCACTGCTTCCACTCAGCCTATTTATAAGCATGCGGCAAAAGACGGCTGCCTTTTCCACACTACAGGGGACACACATTTACTCGCCCTCCTTTCTTACTTCCAAAGCAACCCCACCAAGCTCATTCAAACCAATCACACATTTCATTGCTCTCTCCTGTCCTCCTTCTCTTTTCACAAAAAAAATAAAACAACAAAACTTGCTCTTTTGGCTGACACTTGAACATTCAGCAACAAAGGCTAACGCCGGCCGCCAGACTCGGCCTTGTCAACATAAAAGTCACATAAGCCACATGAGTCGAATGGGCTCGTGAAACGGGACAATTACAAAATCACAAATCTTTCTCAACTGTCTTGGCTCCTTTTATTTACACCCCTAAATTCCACATACTAAGGTACAACAGGAATACGGGATAAATGCAGAGGCTACTTCCTACCAATATGGAAGCCGGGCAAAAAAAAAAAAAGAAAAAAGCTCACGCTAGCACGCCGGGCGAAGCATCGCTCTGAGATGAGTTGCGAGTCGCAGGGATGCCGGTGAAGCAGGCTCGGGCTGAGTGGGCCAGCCAGCCTTTTGACTTAGGGAAGTGGCGTCGCCATGTCAAGTTCAAAGAACTCTGTGAAGCTTTAGGGGGACAAAAGAACAACTGTTGTAGATGCAGGCAGGTCTGGGAGGAGAATTTTAAAAAAAACTCAATACAACTGGAAATCAGCCCCCCGAAACGAGAACGGGGACCCATGAATGGCGGCCCATGACTTGAGGTTGCGTGTAACGGTGAAATAAACATCACGGCTGTGACGAAACGGTGCTGTTATTGCCCCACGGCTCACTCCCTTTCGTGATGTGTTGCTTTAATGTGACCTAAGTAAGTGATCTAAATTAGCAGGTGTTTTTTTGTTTGTTTGTTTGTTTTTAACAGCAAATATTGGGCTTGTCCCACCCATGAGCTGCAACTGTGATTGGTTGTAGTTCTGCTCTGCGTTGACATCCTGTAACAGACTTTCCCCCCCATGTTGTCAGTTTCCTCAAACGTACACTGACCCCTACTGGCAGGCTTGGGTTACTTTTATCCACAGCATTCCCTCCACAGAGTTCTTGTTGAATATTTTCCAGTGTTTTGTTTTGAGAGCAACTGGCTATAATTAAGCCAAACTACAACTGATTGGTTTCCATCCCATGGCAGGCCATGCAGGTGGGCTTAAACGGCATCTGACGCTGAAATGTTTCGACTCTGAAGACTCCAAAGGCCGTATGAAATGTAACACAAGGACGTACATGTAAAAGAAAGGGTAATGCGTTGTAGATTTGTGAAAGCGTAAAGTAAGATGGAGTAAAAGTAAGAAAAGCAAGTGAAAGAATGTGCATGTAAGTGCTTGAGGATGGCAAAAGCTTACAGCACCTGGTATTCCCAGGCGGTCTCCCATCCAAGTACTAACCAGGCCCGACCCTGCTTAGCTTCCGAGATCAGACGAGATCGGGCGTGCTCAGGGTGGTATGGCCGTAAGCGAGAGCACTGCTTCCACTCAGCCTATTTATAAGCATGCGGCAAAAGACGGCTGCCTTTTCCACACTACAGGGGACACACATTTACTCGCCCTCCTTTCTTACTTCCAAAGCAACCCCACCAAGCTCATTCAAACCAATCACACATTTCATTGCTCTCTCCTGTCCTCCTTCTCTTTTCACAAAAAAAATAAAACAACAAAACTTGCTCTTTTGGCTGACACTTGAACATTCAGCAACAAAGGCTAACGCCGGCCGCCAGACTCGGCCTTGTCAACATAAAAGTCACATAAGCCACATGAGTCGAATGGGCTCGTGAAACGGGACAATTACAAAATCACAAATCTTTCTCAACTGTCTTGGCTCCTTTTATTTACACCCCTAAATTCCACATACTAAGGTACAACAGGAATACGGGATAAATGCAGAGGCTACTTCCTACCAATATGGAAGCCGGGCAAAAAAAAAAAAAGAAAAAAGCTCACGCTAGCACGCCGGGCGAAGCATCGCTCTGAGATGAGTTGCGAGTCGCAGGGATGCCGGTGAAGCAGGCTCGGGCTGAGTGGGCCAGCCAGCCTTTTGACTTAGGGAAGTGGCGTCGCCATGTCAAGTTCAAAGAACTCTGTGAAGCTTTAGGGGGACAAAAGAACAACTGTTGTAGATGCAGGCAGGTCTGGGAGGAGAATTTTAAAAAAAACTCAATACAACTGGAAATCAGCCCCCCGAAACGAGAACGGGGACCCATGAATGGCGGCCCATGACTTGAGGTTGCGTGTAACGGTGAAATAAACATCACGGCTGTGACGAAACGGTGCTGTTATTGCCCCACGGCTCACTCCCTTTCGTGATGTGTTGCTTTAATGTGACCTAAGTAAGTGATCTAAATTAGCAGGTGTTTTTTTGTTTGTTTGTTTGTTTTTAACAGCAAATATTGGGCTTGTCCCACCCATGAGCTGCAACTGTGATTGGTTGTAGTTCTGCTCTGCGTTGACATCCTGTAACAGACTTTCCCCCCCATGTTGTCAGTTTCCTCAAACGTACACTGACCCCTACTGGCAGGCTTGGGTTACTTTTATCCACAGCATTCCCTCCACAGAGTTCTTGTTGAATATTTTCCAGTGTTTTGTTTTGAGAGCAACTGGCTATAATTAAGCCAAACTACAACTGATTGGTTTCCATCCCATGGCAGGCCATGCAGGTGGGCTTAAACGGCATCTGACGCTGAAATGTTTCGACTCTGAAGACTCCAAAGGCCGTATGAAATGTAACACAAGGACGTACATGTAAAAGAAAGGGTAATGCGTTGTAGATTTGTGAAAGCGTAAAGTAAGATGGAGTAAAAGTAAGAAAAGCAAGTGAAAGAATGTGCATGTAAGTGCTTGAGGATGGCAAAAGCTTACAGCACCTGGTATTCCCAGGCGGTCTCCCATCCAAGTACTAACCAGGCCCGACCCTGCTTAGCTTCCGAGATCAGACGAGATCGGGCGTGCTCAGGGTGGTATGGCCGTAAGCGAGAGCACTGCTTCCACTCAGCCTATTTATAAGCATGCGGCAAAAGACGGCTGCCTTTTCCACACTACAGGGGACACACATTTACTCGCCCTCCTTTCTTACTTCCAAAGCAACCCCACCAAGCTCATTCAAACCAATCACACATTTCATTGCTCTCTCCTGTCCTCCTTCTCTTTTCACAAAAAAAATAAAACAACAAAACTTGCTCTTTTGGCTGACACTTGAACATTCAGCAACAAAGGCTAACGCCGGCCGCCAGACTCGGCCTTGTCAACATAAAAGTCACATAAGCCACATGAGTCGAATGGGCTCGTGAAACGGGACAATTACAAAATCACAAATCTTTCTCAACTGTCTTGGCTCCTTTTATTTACACCCCTAAATTCCACATACTAAGGTACAACAGGAATACGGGATAAATGCAGAGGCTACTTCCTACCAATATGGAAGCCGGGCAAAAAAAAAAAAAGAAAAAAGCTCACGCTAGCACGCCGGGCGAAGCATCGCTCTGAGATGAGTTGCGAGTCGCAGGGATGCCGGTGAAGCAGGCTCGGGCTGAGTGGGCCAGCCAGCCTTTTGACTTAGGGAAGTGGCGTCGCCATGTCAAGTTCAAAGAACTCTGTGAAGCTTTAGGGGGACAAAAGAACAACTGTTGTAGATGCAGGCAGGTCTGGGAGGAGAATTTTAAAAAAAACTCAATACAACTGGAAATCAGCCCCCCGAAACGAGAACGGGGACCCATGAATGGCGGCCCATGACTTGAGGTTGCGTGTAACGGTGAAATAAACATCACGGCTGTGACGAAACGGTGCTGTTATTGCCCCACGGCTCACTCCCTTTCGTGATGTGTTGCTTTAATGTGACCTAAGTAAGTGATCTAAATTAGCAGGTGTTTTTTTGTTTGTTTGTTTGTTTTTAACAGCAAATATTGGGCTTGTCCCACCCATGAGCTGCAACTGTGATTGGTTGTAGTTCTGCTCTGCGTTGACATCCTGTAACAGACTTTCCCCCCCATGTTGTCAGTTTCCTCAAACGTACACTGACCCCTACTGGCAGGCTTGGGTTACTTTTATCCACAGCATTCCCTCCACAGAGTTCTTGTTGAATATTTTCCAGTGTTTTGTTTTGAGAGCAACTGGCTATAATTAAGCCAAACTACAACTGATTGGTTTCCATCCCATGGCAGGCCATGCAGGTGGGCTTAAACGGCATCTGACGCTGAAATGTTTCGACTCTGAAGACTCCAAAGGCCGTATGAAATGTAACACAAGGACGTACATGTAAAAGAAAGGGTAATGCGTTGTAGATTTGTGAAAGCGTAAAGTAAGATGGAGTAAAAGTAAGAAAAGCAAGTGAAAGAATGTGCATGTAAGTGCTTGAGGATGGCAAAAGCTTACAGCACCTGGTATTCCCAGGCGGTCTCCCATCCAAGTACTAACCAGGCCCGACCCTGCTTAGCTTCCGAGATCAGACGAGATCGGGCGTGCTCAGGGTGGTATGGCCGTAAGCGAGAGCACTGCTTCCACTCAGCCTATTTATAAGCATGCGGCAAAAGACGGCTGCCTTTTCCACACTACAGGGGACACACATTTACTCGCCCTCCTTTCTTACTTCCAAAGCAACCCCACCAAGCTCATTCAAACCAATCACACATTTCATTGCTCTCTCCTGTCCTCCTTCTCTTTTCACAAAAAAAATAAAACAACAAAACTTGCTCTTTTGGCTGACACTTGAACATTCAGCAACAAAGGCTAACGCCGGCCGCCAGACTCGGCCTTGTCAACATAAAAGTCACATAAGCCACATGAGTCGAATGGGCTTGTGAAACGGGACAATTACAAAATCACAAATCTTTCTCAACTGTCTTGGCTCCTTTTATTTACACCCCTAAATTCCACATACTAAGGTACAACAGGAATACGGGATAAATGCAGAGGCTACTTCCTACCAATATGGAAGCCGGGCAAAAAAAAAAAAAGAAAAAAGCTCACGCTAGCACGCCGGGCGAAGCATCGCTCTGAGATGAGTTGCGAGTCGCAGGGATGCCGGTGAAGCAGGCTCGGGCTGAGTGGGCCAGCCAGCCTTTTGACTTAGGGAAGTGGCGTCGCCATGTCAAGTTCAAAGAACTCTGTGAAGCTTTAGGGGGACAAAAGAACAACTGTTGTAGATGCAGGCAGGTCTGGGAGGAGAATTTAAAAAAAAACTCAATACAACTGGAAATCAGCCCCCCGAAACGAGAACGGGGACCCATGAATGGCGGCCCATGACTTGAGGTTGCGTGTAACGGTGAAATAAACATCACGGCTGTGACGAAACGGTGCTGTTATTGCCCCACGGCTCACTCCCTTTCGTGATGTGTTGCTTTAATGTGACCTAAGTAAGTGATCTAAATTAGCAGGTGTTTTTTTGTTTGTTTGTTTGTTTTTAACAGCAAATATTGGGCTTGTCCCACCCATGAGCTGCAACTGTGATTGGTTGTAGTTCTGCTCTGCGTTGACATCCTGTAACAGACTTTCCCCCCCATGTTGTCAGTTTCCTCAAACGTACACTGACCCCTACTGGCAGGCTTGGGTTACTTTTATCCACAGCATTCCCTCCACAGAGTTCTTGTTGAATATTTTCCAGTGTTTTGTTTTGAGAGCAACTGGCTATAATTAAGCCAAACTACAACTGATTGGTTTCCATCCCATGGCAGGCCATGCAGGTGGGCTTAAACGGCATCTGACGCTGAAATGTTTCGACTCTGAAGACTCCAAAGGCCGTATGAAATGTAACACAAGGACGTACATGTAAAAGAAAGGGTAATGCGTTGTAGATTTGTGAAAGCGTAAAGTAAGATGGAGTAAAAGTAAGAAAAGCAAGTGAAAGAATGTGCATGTAAGTGCTTGAGGATGGCAAAAGCTTACAGCACCTGGTATTCCCAGGCGGTCTCCCATCCAAGTACTAACCAGGCCCGACCCTGCTTAGCTTCCGAGATCAGACGAGATCGGGCGTGCTCAGGGTGGTATGGCCGTAAGCGAGAGCACTGCTTCCACTCAGCCTATTTATAAGCATGCGGCAAAAGACGGCTGCCTTTTCCACACTACAGGGGACACACATTTACTCGCCCTCCTTTCTTACTTCCAAAGCAACCCCACCAAGCTCATTCAAACCAATCACACATTTCATTGCTCTCTCCTGTCCTCCTTCTCTTTTCACAAAAAAAATAAAACAACAAAACTTGCTCTTTTGGCTGACACTTGAACATTCAGCAACAAAGGCTAACGCCGGCCGCCAGACTCGGCCTTGTCAACATAAAAGTCACATAAGCCACATGAGTCGAATGGGCTCGTGAAACGGGACAATTACAAAATCACAAATCTTTCTCAACTGTCTTGGCTCCTTTTATTTACACCCCTAAATTCTACATACTAAGGTACAACAGGAATACGGGATAAATGCAGAGGCTACTTCCTACCAATATGGAAGCCGGGCAAAAAAAAAAAAAGAAAAAAGCTCACGCTAGCACGCCGGGCGAAGCATCGCTCTGAGATGAGTTGCGAGTCGCAGGGATGCCGGTGAAGCAGGCTCGGGCTGAGTGGGCCAGCCAGCCTTTTGACTTAGGGAAGTGGCGTCGCCATGTCAAGTTCAAAGAACTCTGTGAAGCTTTAGGGGGACAAAAGAACAACTGTTGTAGATGCAGGCAGGTCTGGGAGGAGAATTTTAAAAAAAACTCAATACAACTGGAAATCAGCCCCCCGAAACGAGAACGGGGACCCATGAATGGCGGCCCATGACTTGAGGTTGCGTGTAACGGTGAAATAAACATCACGGCTGTGACGAAACGGTGCTGTTATTGCCCCACGGCTCACTCCCTTTCGTGATGTGTTGCTTTAATGTGACCTAAGTAAGTGATCTAAATTAGCAGGTGTTTTTTTGTTTGTTTGTTTGTTTTTAACAGCAAATATTGGGCTTGTCCCACCCATGAGCTGCAACTGTGATTGGTTGTAGTTCTGCTCTGCGTTGACATCCTGTAACAGACTTTCCCCCCCATGTTGTCAGTTTCCTCAAACGTACACTGACCCCTACTGGCAGGCTTGGGTTACTTTTATCCACAGCATTCCCTCCACAGAGTTCTTGTTGAATATTTTCCAGTGTTTTGTTTTGAGAGCAACTGGCTATAATTAAGCCAAACTACAACTGATTGGTTTCCATCCCATGGCAGGCCATGCAGGTGGGCTTAAACGGCATCTGACGCTGAAATGTTTCGACTCTGAAGACTCCAAAGGCCGTATGAAATGTAACACAAGGACGTACATGTAAAAGAAAGGGTAATGCGTTGTAGATTTGTGAAAGCGTAAAGTAAGATGGAGTAAAAGTAAGAAAAGCAAGTGAAAGAATGTGCATGTAAGTGCTTGAGGATGGCAAAAGCTTACAGCACCTGGTATTCCCAGGCGGTCTCCCATCCAAGTACTAACCAGGCCCGACCCTGCTTAGCTTCCGAGATCAGACGAGATCGGGCGTGCTCAGGGTGGTATGGCCGTAAGCGAGAGCACTGCTTCCACTCAGCCTATTTATAAGCATGCGGCAAAACACGGCTGCCTTTTCCACACTACAGGGGACACACATTTACTCGCCCTCCTTTCTTACTTCCAAAGCAACCCCACCAAGCTCATTCAAACCAATCACACATTTCATTGCTCTCTCCTGTCCTCCTTCTCTTTTCACAAAAAAAATAAAACAACAAAACTTGCTCTTTTGGCTGACACTTGAACATTCAGCAACAAAGGCTAACGCCGGCCGCCAGACTCGGCCTTGTCAACATAAAAGTCACATAAGCCACATGAGTCGAATGGGCTCGTGAAACGGGACAATTACAAAATCACAAATCTTTCTCAACTGTCTTGGCTCCTTTTATTTACACCCCTAAATTCCACATACTAAGGTACAACAGGAATACGGGATAAATGCAGAGGCTACTTCCTACCAATATGGAAGCCGGGCAAAAAAAAAAAAAGAAAAAAGCTCACGCTAGCACGCCGGGCGAAGCATCGCTCTGAGATGAGTTGCGAGTCGCAGGGATGCCGGTGAAGCAGGCTCGGGCTGAGTGGGCCAGCCAGCCTTTTGACTTAGGGAAGTGGCGTCGCCATGTCAAGTTCAAAGAACTCTGTGAAGCTTTAGGGGGACAAAAGAACAACTGTTGTAGATGCAGGCAGGTCTGGGAGGAGAATTTAAAAAAAAACTCAATACAACTGGAAATCAGCCCCCCGAAACGAGAACGGGGACCCATGAATGGCGGCCCATGACTTGAGGTTGCGTGTAACGGTGAAATAAACATCACGGCTGTGACGAAACGGTGCTGTTATTGCCCCACGGCTCACTCCCTTTCGTGATGTGTTGCTTTAATGTGACCTAAGTAAGTGATCTAAATTAGCAGGTGTTTTTTTGTTTGTTTGTTTGTTTTTAACAGCAAATATTGGGCTTGTCCCACCCATGAGCTGCAACTGTGATTGGTTGTAGTTCTGCTCTGCGTTGACATCCTGTAACAGACTTTCCCCCCCATGTTGTCAGTTTCCTCAAACGTACACTGACCCCTACTGGCAGGCTTGGGTTACTTTTATCCACAGCATTCCCTCCACAGAGTTCTTGTTGAATATTTTCCAGTGTTTTGTTTTGAGAGCAACTGGCTATAATTAAGCCAAACTACAACTGATTGGTTTCCATCCCATGGCAGGCCATGCAGGTGGGCTTAAACGGCATCTGACGCTGAAATGTTTCGACTCTGAAGACTCCAAAGGCCGTATGAAATGTAACACAAGGACGTACATGTAAAAGAAAGGGTAATGCGTTGTAGATTTGTGAAAGCGTAAAGTAAGATGGAGTAAAAGTAAGAAAAGCAAGTGAAAGAATGTGCATGTAAGTGCTTGAGGATGGCAAAAGCTTACAGCACCTGGTATTCCCAGGCGGTCTCCCATCCAAGTACTAACCAGGCCCGACCCTGCTTAGCTTCCGAGATCAGACGAGATCGGGCGTGCTCAGGGTAGTATGGCCGTAAGCGAGAGCACTGCTTCCACTCAGCCTATTTATAAGCATGCGGCAAAAGACGGCTGCCTTTTCCACACTACAGGGGACACACATTTACTCGCCCTCCTTTCTTACTTCCAAAGCAACCCCACCAAGCTCATTCAAACCAATCACACATTTCATTGCTCTCTCCTGTCCTCCTTCTCTTTTCACAAAAAAAATAAAACAACAAAACTTGCTCTTTTGGCTGACACTTGAACATTCAGCAACAAAGGCTAACGCCGGCCGCCAGACTCGGCCTTGTCAACATAAAAGTCACATAAGCCACATGAGTCGAATGGGCTTGTGAAACGGGACAATTACAAAATCACAAATCTTTCTCAACTGTCTTGGCTCCTTTTATTTACACCCCTAAATTCCACATACTAAGGTACAACAGGAATACGGGATAAATGCAGAGGCTACTTCCTACCAATATGGAAGCCGGGCAAAAAAAAAAAAAGAAAAAAGCTCACGCTAGCACGCCGGGCGAAGCATCGCTCTGAGATGAGTTGCGAGTCGCAGGGATGCCGGTGAAGCAGGCTCGGGCTGAGTGGGCCAGCCAGCCTTTTGACTTAGGGAAGTGGCGTCGCCATGTCAAGTTCAAAGAACTCTGTGAAGCTTTAGGGGGACAAAAGAACAACTGTTGTAGATGCAGGCAGGTCTGGGAGGAGAATTTTAAAAAAAACTCAATACAACTGGAAATCAGCCCCCCGAAACGAGAACGGGGACCCATGAATGGCGGCCCATGACTTGAGGTTGCGTGTAACGGTGAAATAAACATCACGGCTGTGACGAAACGGTGCTGTTATTGCCCCACGGCTCACTCCCTTTCGTGATGTGTTGCTTTAATGTGACCTAAGTAAGTGATCTAAATTAGCAGGTGTTTTTTTGTTTGTTTGTTTGTTTTTAACAGCAAATATTGGGCTTGTCCCACCCATGAGCTGCAACTGTGATTGGTTGTAGTTCTGCTCTGCGTTGACATCCTGTAACAGACTTTCCCCCCCATGTTGTCAGTTTCCTCAAACGTACACTGACCCCTACTGGCAGGCTTGGGTTACTTTTATCCACAGCATTCCCTCCACAGAGTTCTTGTTGAATATTTTCCAGTGTTTTGTTTTGAGAGCAACTGGCTATAATTAAGCCAAACTACAACTGATTGGTTTCCATCCCATGGCAGGCCATGCAGGTGGGCTTAAACGGCATCTGACGCTGAAATGTTTCGACTCTGAAGACTCCAAAGGCCGTATGAAATGTAACACAAGGACGTACATGTAAAAGAAAGGGTAATGCGTTGTAGATTTGTGAAAGCGTAAAGTAAGATGGAGTAAAAGTAAGAAAAGCAAGTGAAAGAATGTGCATGTAAGTGCTTGAGGATGGCAAAAGCTTACAGCACCTGGTATTCCCAGGCGGTCTCCCATCCAAGTACTAACCAGGCCCGACCCTGCTTAGCTTCCGAGATCAGACGAGATCGGGCGTGCTCAGGGTGGTATGGCCGTAAGCGAGAGCACTGCTTCCACTCAGCCTATTTATAAGCATGCGGCAAAAGACGGCTGCCTTTTCCACACTACAGGGGACACACATTTACTCGCCCTCCTTTCTTACTTCCAAAGCAACCCCACCAAGCTCATTCAAACCAATCACACATTTCATTGCTCTCTCCTGTCCTCCTTCTCTTTTCACAAAAAAAATAAAACAACAAAACTTGCTCTTTTGGCTGACACTTGAACATTCAGCAACAAAGGCTAACGCCGGCCGCCAGACTCGGCCTTGTCAACATAAAAGTCACATAAGCCACATGAGTCGAATGGGCTTGTGAAACGGGACAATTACAAAATCACAAATCTTTCTCAACTGTCTTGGCTCCTTTTATTTACACCCCTAAATTCCACATACTAAGGTACAACAGGAATACGGGATAAATGCAGAGGCTACTTCCTACCAATATGGAAGCCGGGCAAAAAAAAAAAAAGAAAAAAGCTCACGCTAGCACGCCGGGCGAAGCATCGCTCTGAGATGAGTTGCGAGTCGCAGGGATGCCGGTGAAGCAGGCTCGGGCTGAGTGGGCCAGCCAGCCTTTTGACTTAGGGAAGTGGCGTCGCCATGTCAAGTTCAAAGAACTCTGTGAAGCTTTAGGGGGACAAAAGAACAACTGTTGTAGATGCAGGCAGGTCTGGGAGGAGAATTTTAAAAAAAACTCAATACAACTGGAAATCAGCCCCCCGAAACGAGAACGGGGACCCATGAATGGCGGCCCATGACTTGAGGTTGCGTGTAACGGTGAAATAAACATCACGGCTGTGACGAAACGGTGCTGTTATTGCCCCACGGCTCACTCCCTTTCGTGATGTGTTGCTTTAATGTGACCTAAGTAAGTGATCTAAATTAGCAGGTGTTTTTTTGTTTGTTTGTTTGTTTTTAACAGCAAATATTGGGCTTGTCCCACCCATGAGCTGCAACTGTGATTGGTTGTAGTTCTGCTCTGCGTTGACATCCTGTAACAGACTTTCCCCCCCATGTTGTCAGTTTCCTCAAACGTACACTGACCCCTACTGGCAGGCTTGGGTTACTTTTATCCACAGCATTCCCTCCACAGAGTTCTTGTTGAATATTTTCCAGTGTTTTGTTTTGAGAGCAACTGGCTATAATTAAGCCAAACTACAACTGATTGGTTTCCATCCCATGGCAGGCCATGCAGGTGGGCTTAAACGGCATCTGACGCTGAAATGTTTCGACTCTGAAGACTCCAAAGGCCGTATGAAATGTAACACAAGGACGTACATGTAAAAGAAAGGGTAATGCGTTGTAGATTTGTGAAAGCGTAAAGTAAGATGGAGTAAAAGTAAGAAAAGCAAGTGAAAGAATGTGCATGTAAGTGCTTGAGGATGGCAAAAGCTTACAGCACCTGGTATTCCCAGGCGGTCTCCCATCCAAGTACTAACCAGGCCCGACCCTGCTTAGCTTCCGAGATCAGACGAGATCGGGCGTGCTCAGGGTGGTATGGCCGTAAGCGAGAGCACTGCTTCCACTCAGCCTATTTATAAGCATGCGGCAAAAGACGGCTGCCTTTTCCACACTACAGGGGACACACATTTACTCGCCCTCCTTTCTTACTTCCAAAGCAACCCCACCAAGCTCATTCAAACCAATCACACATTTCATTGCTCTCTCCTGTCCTCCTTCTCTTTTCACAAAAAAAATAAAACAACAAAACTTGCTCTTTTGGCTGACACTTGAACATTCAGCAACAAAGGCTAACGCCGGCCGCCAGACTCGGCCTTGTCAACATAAAAGTCACATAAGCCACATGAGTCGAATGGGCTTGTGAAACGGGACAATTACAAAATCACAAATCTTTCTCAACTGTCTTGGCTCCTTTTATTTACACCCCTAAATTCCACATACTAAGGTACAACAGGAATACGGGATAAATGCAGAGGCTACTTCCTACCAATATGGAAGCCGGGCAAAAAAAAAAAAAGAAAAAAGCTCACGCTAGCACGCCGGGCGAAGCATCGCTCTGAGATGAGTTGCGAGTCGCAGGGATGCCGGTGAAGCAGGCTCGGGCTGAGTGGGCCAGCCAGCCTTTTGACTTAGGGAAGTGGCGTCGCCATGTCAAGTTCAAAGAACTCTGTGAAGCTTTAGGGGGACAAAAGAACAACTGTTGTAGATGCAGGCAGGTCTGGGAGGAGAATTTTAAAAAAAACTCAATACAACTGGAAATCAGCCCCCCGAAACGAGAACGGGGACCCATGAATGGCGGCCCATGACTTGAGGTTGCGTGTAACGGTGAAATAAACATCACGGCTGTGACGAAACGGTGCTGTTATTGCCCCACGGCTCACTCCCTTTCGTGATGTGTTGCTTTAATGTGACCTAAGTAAGTGATCTAAATTAGCAGGTGTTTTTTTGTTTGTTTGTTTGTTTTTAACAGCAAATATTGGGCTTGTCCCACCCATGAGCTGCAACTGTGATTGGTTGTAGTTCTGCTCTGCGTTGACATCCTGTAACAGACTTTCCCCCCCATGTTGTCAGTTTCCTCAAACGTACACTGACCCCTACTGGCAGGCTTGGGTTACTTTTATCCACAGCATTCCCTCCACAGAGTTCTTGTTGAATATTTTCCAGTGTTTTGTTTTGAGAGCAACTGGCTATAATTAAGCCAAACTACAACTGATTGGTTTCCATCCCATGGCAGGCCATGCAGGTGGGCTTAAACGGCATCTGACGCTGAAATGTTTCGACTCTGAAGACTCCAAAGGCCGTATGAAATGTAACACAAGGACGTACATGTAAAAGAAAGGGTAATGCGTTGTAGATTTGTGAAAGCGTAAAGTAAGATGGAGTAAAAGTAAGAAAAGCAAGTGAAAGAATGTGCATGTAAGTGCTTGAGGATGGCAAAAGCTTACAGCACCTGGTATTCCCAGGCGGTCTCCCATCCAAGTACTAACCAGGCCCGACCCTGCTTAGCTTCCAAGATCAGACGAGATCGGGCGTGCTCAGGGTGGTATGGCCGTAAGCGAGAGCACTGCTTCCACTCAGCCTATTTATAAGCATGCGGCAAAAGACGGCTGCCTTTTCCACACTACAGGGGACACACATTTACTCGCCCTCCTTTCTTACTTCCAAAGCAACCCCACCAAGCTCATTCAAACCAATCACACATTTCATTGCTCTCTCCTGTCCTCCTTCTCTTTTCACAAAAAAAATAAAACAACAAAACTTGCTCTTTTGGCTGACACTTGAACATTCAGCAACAAAGGCTAACGCCGGCCGCCAGACTCGGCCTTGTCAACATAAAAGTCACATAAGCCACATGAGTCGAATGGGCTCGTGAAACGGGACAATTACAAAATCACAAATCTTTCTCAACTGTCTTGGCTCCTTTTATTTACACCCCTAAATTCCACATACTAAGGTACAACAGGAATACGGGATAAATGCAGAGGCTACTTCCTACCAATATGGAAGCCGGGCAAAAAAAAAAAAAGAAAAAAGCTCACGCTAGCACGCCGGGCGAAGCATCGCTCTGAGATGAGTTGCGAGTCGCAGGGATGCCGGTGAAGCAGGCTCGGGCTGAGTGGGCCAGCCAGCCTTTTGACTTAGGGAAGTGGCGTCGCCATGTCAAGTTCAAAGAACTCTGTGAAGCTTTAGGGGGACAAAAGAACAACTGTTGTAGATGCAGGCAGGTCTGGGAGGAGAATTTTAAAAAAAACTCAATACAACTGGAAATCAGCCCCCCGAAACGAGAACGGGGACCCATGAATGGCGGCCCATGACTTGAGGTTGCGTGTAACGGTGAAATAAACATCACGGCTGTGACGAAACGGTGCTGTTATTGCCCCACGGCTCACTCCCTTTCGTGATGTGTTGCTTTAATGTGACCTAAGTAAGTGATCTAAATTAGCAGGTGTTTTTTTGTTTGTTTGTTTGTTTTTAACAGCAAATATTGGGCTTGTCCCACCCATGAGCTGCAACTGTGATTGGTTGTAGTTCTGCTCTGCGTTGACATCCTGTAACAGACTTTCCCCCCCATGTTGTCAGTTTCCTCAAACGTACACTGACCCCTACTGGCAGGCTTGGGTTACTTTTATCCACAGCATTCCCTCCACAGAGTTCTTGTTGAATATTTTCCAGTGTTTTGTTTTGAGAGCAACTGGCTATAATTAAGCCAAACTACAACTGATTGGTTTCCATCCCATGGCAGGCCATGCAGGTGGGCTTAAACGGCATCTGACGCTGAAATGTTTCGACTCTGAAGACTCCAAAGGCCGTATGAAATGTAACACAAGGACGTACATGTAAAAGAAAGGGTAATGCGTTGTAGATTTGTGAAAGCGTAAAGTAAGATGGAGTAAAAGTAAGAAAAGCAAGTGAAAGAATGTGCATGTAAGTGCTTGAGGATGGCAAAAGCTTACAACACCTGGTATTCCCAGGTGGTCTCCCATCCAAGTACTAACCAGGCCCGACCCTGCTTAGCTTCCGAGATCAGACGAGATCTGGCGTGCTCAGGGTGGTATGGCCGTAAGCGAGAGCACTGCTTCCACTCAGCCTATTTATAAGCATGCGGCAAAAGACGGCTGCCTTTTCCACACTACAGGGGACACACATTTACTCGCCCTCCTTTCTTACTTCCAAAGCAACCCCACCAAGCTCATTCAAACCAATCACACATTTCATTGCTCTCTCCTGTCCTCCTTCTCTTTTCACAAAAAAAATAAAACAACAAAACTTGCTCTTTTGGCTGACACTTGAACATTCAGCAACAAAGGCTAACGCCGGCCGCCAGACTCGGCCTTGTCAACATAAAAGTCACATAAGCCACATGAGTCGAATGGGCTTGTGAAACGGGACAATTACAAAATCACAAATCTTTCTCAACTGTCTTGGCTCCTTTTATTTACACCCCTAAATTCCACATACTAAGGTACAACAGGAATACGGGATAAATGCAGAGGCTACTTCCTACCAATATGGAAGCCGGGCAAAAAAAAAAAAAGAAAAAAGCTCACGCTAGCACGCCGGGCGAAGCATCGCTCTGAGATGAGTTGCGAGTCGCAGGGATGCCGGTGAAGCAGGCTCGGGCTGAGTGGGCCAGCCAGCCTTTTGACTTAGGGAAGTGGCGTCGCCATGTCAAGTTCAAAGAACTCTGTGAAGCTTTAGGGGGACAAAAGAACAACTGTTGTAGATGCAGGCAGGTCTGGGAGGAGAATTTTAAAAAAAACTCAATACAACTGGAAATCAGCCCCCCGAAACGAGAACGGGGACCCATGAATGGCGGCCCATGACTTGAGGTTGCGTGTAACGGTGAAATAAACATCACGGCTGTGACGAAACGGTGCTGTTATTGCCCCACGGCTCACTCCCTTTCGTGATGTGTTGCTTTAATGTGACCTAAGTAAGTGATCTAAATTAGCAGGTGTTTTTTTGTTTGTTTGTTTGTTTTTAACAGCAAATATTGGGCTTGTCCCACCCATGAGCTGCAACTGTGATTGGTTGTAGTTCTGCTCTGCGTTGACATCCTGTAACAGACTTTCCCCCCCATGTTGTCAGTTTCCTCAAACGTACACTGACCCCTACTGGCAGGCTTGGGTTACTTTTATCCACAGCATTCCCTCCACAGAGTTCTTGTTGAATATTTTCCAGTGTTTTGTTTTGAGAGCAACTGGCTATAATTAAGCCAAACTACAACTGATTGGTTTCCATCCCATGGCAGGCCATGCAGGTGGGCTTAAACGGCATCTGACGCTGAAATGTTTCGACTCTGAAGACTCCAAAGGCCGTATGAAATGTAACACAAGGACGTACATGTAAAAGAAAGGGTAATGCGTTGTAGATTTGTGAAAGCGTAAAGTAAGATGGAGTAAAAGTAAGAAAAGCAAGTGAAAGAATGTGCATGTAAGTGCTTGAGGATGGCAAAAGCTTACAGCACCTGGTATTCCCAGGCGGTCTCCCATCCAAGTACTAACCAGGCCCGACCCTGCTTAGCTTCCGAGATCAGACGAGATCGGGCGTGCTCAGGGTGGTATGGCCGTAAGCGAGAGCACTGCTTCCACTCAGCCTATTTATAAGCATGCGGCAAAAGACGGCTGCCTTTTCCACACTACAGGGGACACACATTTACTCGCCCTCCTTTCTTACTTCCAAAGCAACCCCACCAAGCTCATTCAAACCAATCACACATTTCATTGCTCTCTCCTGTCCTCCTTCTCTTTTCACAAAAAAAATAAAACAACAAAACTTGCTCTTTTGGCTGACACTTGAACATTCAGCAACAAAGGCTAACGCCGGCCGCCAGACTCGGCCTTGTCAACATAAAAGTCACATAAGCCACATGAGTCGAATGGGCTTGTGAAACGGGACAATTACAAAATCACAAATCTTTCTCAACTGTCTTGGCTCCTTTTATTTACACCCCTAAATTCCACATACTAAGGTACAACAGGAATACGGGATAAATGCAGAGGCTACTTCCTACCAATATGGAAGCCGGGCAAAAAAAAAAAAAGAAAAAAGCTCACGCTAGCACGCCGGGCGAAGCATCGCTCTGAGATGAGTTGCGAGTCGCAGGGATGCCGGTGAAGCAGGCTCGGGCTGAGTGGGCCAGCCAGCCTTTTGACTTAGGGAAGTGGCGTCGCCATGTCAAGTTCAAAGAACTCTGTGAAGCTTTAGGGGGACAAAAGAACAACTGTTGTAGATGCAGGCAGGTCTGGGAGGAGAATTTTAAAAAAAACTCAATACAACTGGAAATCAGCCCCCCGAAACGAGAACGGGGACCCATGAATGGCGGCCCATGACTTGAGGTTGCGTGTAACGGTGAAATAAACATCACGGCTGTGACGAAACGGTGCTGTTATTGCCCCACGGCTCACTCCCTTTCGTGATGTGTTGCTTTAATGTGACCTAAGTAAGTGATCTAAATTAGCAGGTGTTTTTTTGTTTGTTTGTTTGTTTTTAACAGCAAATATTGGGCTTGTCCCACCCATGAGCTGCAACTGTGATTGGTTGTAGTTCTGCTCTGCGTTGACATCCTGTAACAGACTTTCCCCCCCATGTTGTCAGTTTCCTCAAACGTACACTGACCCCTACTGGCAGGCTTGGGTTACTTTTATCCACAGCATTCCCTCCACAGAGTTCTTGTTGAATATTTTCCAGTGTTTTGTTTTGAGAGCAACTGGCTATAATTAAGCCAAACTACAACTGATTGGTTTCCATCCCATGGCAGGCCATGCAGGTGGGCTTAAACGGCATCTGACGCTGAAATGTTTCGACTCTGAAGACTCCAAAGGCCGTATGAAATGTAACACAAGGACGTACATGTAAAAGAAAGGGTAATGCGTTGTAGATTTGTGAAAGCGTAAAGTAAGATGGAGTAAAAGTAAGAAAAGCAAGTGAAAGAATGTGCATGTAAGTGCTTGAGGATGGCAAAAGCTTACAGCACCTGGTATTCCCAGGCGGTCTCCCATCCAAGTACTAACCAGGCCCGACCCTGCTTAGCTTCCGAGATCAGACGAGATCGGGCGTGCTCAGGGTGGTATGGCCGTAAGCGAGAGCACTGCTTCCACTCAGCCTATTTATAAGCATGCGGCAAAAGACGGCTGCCTTTTCCACACTACAGGGGACACACATTTACTCGCCCTCCTTTCTTACTTCCAAAGCAACCCCACCAAGCTCATTCAAACCAATCACACATTTCATTGCTCTCTCCTGTCCTCCTTCTCTTTTCACAAAAAAAATAAAACAACAAAACTTGCTCTTTTGGCTGACACTTGAACATTCAGCAACAAAGGCTAACGCCGGCCGCCAGACTCGGCCTTGTCAACATAAAAGTCACATAAGCCACATGAGTCGAATGGGCTTGTGAAACGGGACAATTACAAAATCACAAATCTTTCTCAACTGTCTTGGCTCCTTTTATTTACACCCCTAAATTCCACATACTAAGGTACAACAGGAATACGGGATAAATGCAGAGGCTACTTCCTACCAATATGGAAGCCGGGCAAAAAAAAAAAAAGAAAAAAGCTCACGCTAGCACGCCGGGCGAAGCATCGCTCTGAGATGAGTTGCGAGTCGCAGGGATGCCGGTGAAGCAGGCTCGGGCTGAGTGGGCCAGCCAGCCTTTTGACTTAGGGAAGTGGCGTCGCCATGTCAAGTTCAAAGAACTCTGTGAAGCTTTAGGGGGACAAAAGAACAACTGTTGTAGATGCAGGCAGGTCTGGGAGGAGAATTTTAAAAAAAACTCAATACAACTGGAAATCAGCCCCCCGAAACGAGAACGGGGACCCATGAATGGCGGCCCATGACTTGAGGTTGCGTGTAACGGTGAAATAAACATCACGGCTGTGACGAAACGGTGCTGTTATTGCCCCACGGCTCACTCCCTTTCGTGATGTGTTGCTTTAATGTGACCTAAGTAAGTGATCTAAATTAGCAGGTGTTTTTTTGTTTGTTTGTTTGTTTTTAACAGCAAATATTGGGCTTGTCCCACCCATGAGCTGCAACTGTGATTGGTTGTAGTTCTGCTCTGCGTTGACATCCTGTAACAGACTTTCCCCCCCATGTTGTCAGTTTCCTCAAACGTACACTGACCCCTACTGGCAGGCTTGGGTTACTTTTATCCACAGCATTCCCTCCACAGAGTTCTTGTTGAATATTTTCCAGTGTTTTGTTTTGAGAGCAACTGGCTATAATTAAGCCAAACTACAACTGATTGGTTTCCATCCCATGGCAGGCCATGCAGGTGGGCTTAAACGGCATCTGACGCTGAAATGTTTCGACTCTGAAGACTCCAAAGGCCGTATGAAATGTAACACAAGGACGTACATGTAAAAGAAAGGGTAATGCGTTGTAGATTTGTGAAAGCGTAAAGTAAGATGGAGTAAAAGTAAGAAAAGCAAGTGAAAGAATGTGCATGTAAGTGCTTGAGGATGGCAAAAGCTTACAGCACCTGGTATTCCCAGGCGGTCTCCCTTCCAAGTACTAACCAGGCCCGACCCTGCTTAGCTTCCAAGATCAGACGAGATCGGGCGTGCTCAGGGTGGTATGGCCGTAAGCGAGAGCACTGCTTCCACTCAGCCTATTTATAAGCATGCGGCAAAAGACGGCTGCCTTTTCCACACTACAGGGGACACACATTTACTCGCCCTCCTTTCTTACTTCCAAAGCAACCCCACCAAGCTCATTCAAACCAATCACACATTTCATTGCTCTCTCCTGTCCTCCTTCTCTTTTCACAAAAAAAATAAAACAACAAAACTTGCTCTTTTGGCTGACACTTGAACATTCAGCAACAAAGGCTAACGCCGGCCGCCAGACTCGGCCTTGTCAACATAAAAGTCACATAAGCCACATGAGTCGAATGGGCTCGTGAAACGGGACAATTACAAAATCACAAATCTTTCTCAACTGTCTTGGCTCCTTTTATTTACACCCCTAAATTCCACATACTAAGGTACAACAGGAATACGGGATAAATGCAGAGGCTACTTCCTACCAATATGGAAGCCGGGCAAAAAAAAAAAGAAGAAAAAAGCTCACGCTAGCACGCCGGGCGAAGCATCGCTCTGAGATGAGTTGCGAGTCGCAGGGATGCCGGTGAAGCAGGCTCGGGCTGAGTGGGCCAGCCAGCCTTTTGACTTAGGGAAGTGGCGTCGCCATGTCAAGTTCAAAGAACTCTGTGAAGCTTTAGGGGGACAAAAGAACAACTGTTGTAGATGCAGGCAGGTCTGGGAGGAGAATTTTAAAAAAAACTCAATACAACTGGAAATCAGCCCCCCGAAACGAGAACGGGGACCCATGAATGGCGGCCCATGACTTGAGGTTGCGTGTAACGGTGAAATAAACATCACGGCTGTGACGAAACGGTGCTGTTATTGCCCCACGGCTCACTCCCTTTCGTGATGTGTTGCTTTAATGTGACCTAAGTAAGTGATCTAAATTAGCAGGTGTTTTTTTGTTTGTTTGTTTGTTTTTAACAGCAAATATTGGGCTTGTCCCACCCATGAGCTGCAACTGTGATTGGTTGTAGTTCTGCTCTGCGTTGACATCCTGTAACAGACTTTCCCCCCCATGTTGTCAGTTTCCTCAAACGTACACTGACCCCTACTGGCAGGCTTGGGTTACTTTTATCCACAGCATTCCCTCCACAGAGTTCTTGTTGAATATTTTCCAGTGTTTTGTTTTGAGAGCAACTGGCTATAATTAAGCCAAACTACAACTGATTGGTTTCCATCCCATGGCAGGCCATGCAGGTGGGCTTAAACGGCATCTGACGCTGAAATGTTTCGACTCTGAAGACTCCAAAGGCCGTATGAAATGTAACACAAGGACGTACATGTAAAAGAAAGGGTAATGCGTTGTAGATTTGTGAAAGCGTAAAGTAAGATGGAGTAAAAGTAAGAAAAGCAAGTGAAAGAATGTGCATGTAAGTGCTTGAGGATGGCAAAAGCTTACAGCACCTGGTATTCCCAGGCGGTCTCCCATCCAAGTACTAACCAGGCCCGACCCTGCTTAGCTTCCGAGATCAGACGAGATCTGGCGTGCTCAGGGTGGTATGGCCGTAAGCGAGAGCACTGCTTCCACTCAGCCTATTTATAAGCATGCGGCAAAAGACGGCTGCCTTTTCCACACTACAGGGGACACACATTTACTCGCCCTCCTTTCTTACTTCCAAAGCAACCCCACCAAGCTCATTCAAACCAATCACACATTTCATTGCTCTCTCCTGTCCTCCTTCTCTTTTCACAAAAAAAATAAAACAACAAAACTTGCTCTTTTGGCTGACACTTGAACATTCAGCAACAAAGGCTAACGCCGGCCGCCAGACTCGGCCTTGTCAACATAAAAGTCACATAAGCCACATGAGTCGAATGGGCTCGTGAAACGGGACAATTACAAAATCACAAATCTTTCTCAACTGTCTTGGCTCCTTTTATTTACACCCCTAAATTCCACATACTAAGGTACAACAGGAATACGGGATAAATGCAGAGGCTACTTCCTACCAATATGGAAGCCGGGCAAAAAAAAAAAAAGAAAAAAGCTCACGCTAGCACGCCGGGCGAAGCATCGCTCTGAGATGAGTTGCGAGTCGCAGGGATGCCGGTGAAGCAGGCTCGGGCTGAGTGGGCCAGCCAGCCTTTTGACTTAGGGAAGTGGCGTCGCCATGTCAAGTTCAAAGAACTCTGTGAAGCTTTAGGGGGACAAAAGAACAACTGTTGTAGATGCAGGCAGGTCTGGGAGGAGAATTTTAAAAAAAACTCAATACAACTGGAAATCAGCCCCCCGAAACGAGAACGGGGACCCATGAATGGCGGCCCATGACTTGAGGTTGCGTGTAACGGTGAAATAAACATCACGGCTGTGACGAAACGGTGCTGTTATTGCCCCACGGCTCACTCCCTTTCGTGATGTGTTGCTTTAATGTGACCTAAGTAAGTGATCTAAATTAGCAGGTGTTTTTTTGTTTGTTTGTTTGTTTTTAACAGCAAATATTGGGCTTGTCCCACCCATGAGCTGCAACTGTGATTGGTTGTAGTTCTGCTCTGCGTTGACATCCTGTAACAGACTTTCCCCCCCATGTTGTCAGTTTCCTCAAACGTACACTGACCCCTACTGGCAGGCTTGGGTTACTTTTATCCACAGCATTCCCTCCACAGAGTTCTTGTTGAATATTTTCCAGTGTTTTGTTTTGAGAGCAACTGGCTATAATTAAGCCAAACTACAACTGATTGGTTTCCATCCCATGGCAGGCCATGCAGGTGGGCTTAAACGGCATCTGACGCTGAAATGTTTCGACTCTGAAGACTCCAAAGGCCGTATGAAATGTAACACAAGGACGTACATGTAAAAGAAAGGGTAATGCGTTGTAGATTTGTGAAAGCGTAAAGTAAGATGGAGTAAAAGTAAGAAAAGCAAGTGAAAGAATGTGCATGTAAGTGCTTGAGGATGGCAAAAGCTTACAGCACCTGGTATTCCCAGGCGGTCTCCCATCCAAGTACTAACCAGGCCCCACCCTGCTTAGCTTCCGAGATCAGACGAGATCGGGCGTGCTCAGGGTGGTATGGCCGTAAGCGAGAGCACTGCTTCCACTCAGCCTATTTATAAGCATGCGGCAAAAGACGGCTGCCTTTTCCACACTACAGGGGACACACATTTACTCGCCCTCCTTTCTTACTTCCAAAGCAACCCCACCAAGCTCATTCAAACCAATCACACATTTCATTGCTCTCTCCTGTCCTCCTTCTCTTTTCACAAAAAAAATAAAACAACAAAACTTGCTCTTTTGGCTGACACTTGAACATTCAGCAACAAAGGCTAACGCCGGCCGCCAGACTCGGCCTTGTCAACATAAAAGTCACATAAGCCACATGAGTCGAATGGGCTCGTGAAACGGGACAATTACAAAATCACAAATCTTTCTCAACTGTCTTGGCTCCTTTTATTTACACCCCTAAATTCCACATACTAAGGTACAACAGGAATACGGGATAAATGCAGAGGCTACTTCCTACCAATATGGAAGCCGGGCAAAAAAAAAAAAAGAAAAAAGCTCACGCTAGCACGCCGGGCGAAGCATCGCTCTGAGATGAGTTGCGAGTCGCAGGGATGCCGGTGAAGCAGGCTCGGGCTGAGTGGGCCAGCCAGCCTTTTGACTTAGGGAAGTGGCGTCGCCATGTCAAGTTCAAAGAACTCTGTGAAGCTTTAGGGGGACAAAAGAACAACTGTTGTAGATGCAGGCAGGTCTGGGAGGAGAATTTTAAAAAAAACTCAATACAACTGGAAATCAGCCCCCCGAAACGAGAACGGGGACCCATGAATGGCGGCCCATGACTTGAGGTTGCGTGTAACGGTGAAATAAACATCACGGCTGTGACGAAACGGTGCTGTTATTGCCCCACGGCTCACTCCCTTTCGTGATGTGTTGCTTTAATGTGACCTAAGTAAGTGATCTAAATTAGCAGGTGTTTTTTTGTTTGTTTGTTTGTTTTTAACAGCAAATATTGGGCTTGTCCCACCCATGAGCTGCAACTGTGATTGGTTGTAGTTCTGCTCTGCGTTGACATCCTGTAACAGACTTTCCCCCCCATGTTGTCAGTTTCCTCAAACGTACACTGACCCCTACTGGCAGGCTTGGGTTACTTTTATCCACAGCATTCCCTCCACAGAGTTCTTGTTGAATATTTTCCAGTGTTTTGTTTTGAGAGCAACTGGCTATAATTAAGCCAAACTACAACTGATTGGTTTCCATCCCATGGCAGGCCATGCAGGTGGGCTTAAACGGCATCTGACGCTGAAATGTTTCGACTCTGAAGACTCCAAAGGCCGTATGAAATGTAACACAAGGACGTACATGTAAAAGAAAGGGTAATGCGTTGTAGATTTGTGAAAGCGTAAAGTAAGATGGAGTAAAAGTAAGAAAAGCAAGTGAAAGAATGTGCATGTAAGTGCTTGAGGATGGCAAAAGCTTACAGCACCTGGTATTCCCAGGCGGTCTCCCATCCAAGTACTAACCAGGCCCGACCCTGCTTAGCGTCCGAGATCAGACGAGATCGGGCGTGCTCAGGGTGGTATGGCCGTAAGCGAGAGCACTGCTTACACTCAGCCTATTTATAAGCATGCGGCAAAACACGGCTGCCTTTTCCACACTACAGGGGACACACATTTACTCGCCCTCCTTTCTTACTTCCAAAGCAACCCCACCAAGCTCATTCAAACCAATCACACATTTCATTGCTCTCTCCTGTCCTCCTTCTCTTTTCACAAAAAAAATAAAACAACAAAACTTGCTCTTTTGGCTGACACTTGAACATTCAGCAACAAAGGCTAACGCCGGCCGCCAGACTCGGCCTTGTCAACATAAAAGTCACATAAGCCACATGAGTCGAATGGGCTCGTGAAACGGGACAATTACAAAATCACAAATCTTTCTCAACTGTCTTGGCTCCTTTTATTTACACCCCTAAATTCCACATACTAAGGTACAACAGGAATACGGGATAAATGCAGAGGCTACTTCCTACCAATATGGAAGCCGGGCAAAAAAAAAAAAAGAAAAAAGCTCACGCTAGCACGCCGGGCGAAGCATCGCTCTGAGATGAGTTGCGAGTCGCAGGGATGCCGGTGAAGCAGGCTCGGGCTGAGTGGGCCAGCCAGCCTTTTGACTTAGGGAAGTGGCGTCGCCATGTCAAGTTCAAAGAACTCTGTGAAGCTTTAGGGGGACAAAAGAACAACTGTTGTAGATGCAGGCAGGTCTGGGAGGAGAATTTTAAAAAAAACTCAATACAACTGGAAATCAGCCCCCCGAAACGAGAACGGGGACCCATGAATGGCGGCCCATGACTTGAGGTTGCGTGTAACGGTGAAATAAACATCACGGCTGTGACGAAACGGTGCTGTTATTGCCCCACGGCTCACTCCCTTTCGTGATGTGTTGCTTTAATGTGACCTAAGTAAGTGATCTAAATTAGCAGGTGTTTTTTTGTTTGTTTGTTTGTTTTTAACAGCAAATATTGGGCTTGTCCCACCCATGAGCTGCAACTGTGATTGGTTGTAGTTCTGCTCTGCGTTGACATCCTGTAACAGACTTTCCCCCCCATGTTGTCAGTTTCCTCAAACGTACACTGACCCCTACTGGCAGGCTTGGGTTACTTTTATCCACAGCATTCCCTCCACAGAGTTCTTGTTGAATATTTTCCAGTGTTTTGTTTTGAGAGCAACTGGCTATAATTAAGCCAAACTACAACTGATTGGTTTCCATCCCATGGCAGGCCATGCAGGTGGGCTTAAACGGCATCTGACGCTGAAATGTTTCGACTCTGAAGACTCCAAAGGCCGTATGAAATGTAACACAAGGACGTACATGTAAAAGAAAGGGTAATGCGTTGTAGATTTGTGAAAGCGTAAAGTAAGATGGAGTAAAAGTAAGAAAAGCAAGTGAAAGAATGTGCATGTAAGTGCTTGAGGATGGCAAAAGCTTACAGCACCTGGTATTCCCAGGCGGTCTCCCATCCAAGTACTAACCAGGCCCGACCCTGCTTAGCTTCCGAGATCAGACGAGATCGGGCGTGCTCAGGGTGGTATGGCCGTAAGCGAGAGCACTGCTTCCACTCAGCCTATTTATAAGCATGCGGCAAAAGACGGCTGCCTTTTCCACACTACAGGGGACACACATTTACTCGCCCTCCTTTCTTACTTCCAAAGCAACCCCACCAAGCTCATTCAAACCAATCACACATTTCATTGCTCTCTCCTGTCCTCCTTCTCTTTTCACAAAAAAAATAAAACAACAAAACTTGCTCTTTTGGCTGACACTTGAACATTCAGCAACAAAGGCTAACGCCGGCCGCCAGACTCGGCCTTGTCAACATAAAAGTCACATAAGCCACATGAGTCGAATGGGCTCGTGAAACGGGACAATTACAAAATCACAAATCTTTCTCAACTGTCTTGGCTCCTTTTATTTACACCCCTAAATTCCACATACTAAGGTACAACAGGAATACGGGATAAATGCAGAGGCTACTTCCTACCAATATGGAAGCCGGGCAAAAAAAAAAAAAGAAAAAAGCTCACGCTAGCACGCCGGGCGAAGCATCGCTCTGAGATGAGTTGCGAGTCGCAGGGATGCCGGTGAAGCAGGCTCGGGCTGAGTGGGCCAGCCAGCCTTTTGACTTAGGGAAGTGGCGTCGCCATGTCAAGTTCAAAGAACTCTGTGAAGCTTTAGGGGGACAAAAGAACAACTGTTGTAGATGCAGGCAGGTCTGGGAGGAGAATTTTAAAAAAAACTCAATACAACTGGAAATCAGCCCCCCGAAACGAGAACGGGGACCCATGAATGGCGGCCCATGACTTGAGGTTGCGTGTAACGGTGAAATAAACATCACGGCTGTGACGAAACGGTGCTGTTATTGCCCCACGGCTCACTCCCTTTCGTGATGTGTTGCTTTAATGTGACCTAAGTAAGTGATCTAAATTAGCAGGTGTTTTTTTGTTTGTTTGTTTGTTTTTAACAGCAAATATTGGGCTTGTCCCACCCATGAGCTGCAACTGTGATTGGTTGTAGTTCTGCTCTGCGTTGACATCCTGTAACAGACTTTCCCCCCCATGTTGTCAGTTTCCTCAAACGTACACTGACCCCTACTGGCAGGCTTGGGTTACTTTTATCCACAGCATTCCCTCCACAGAGTTCTTGTTGAATATTTTCCAGTGTTTTGTTTTGAGAGCAACTGGCTATAATTAAGCCAAACTACAACTGATTGGTTTCCATCCCATGGCAGGCCATGCAGGTGGGCTTAAACGGCATCTGACGCTGAAATGTTTCGACTCTGAAGACTCCAAAGGCCGTATGAAATGTAACACAAGGACGTACATGTAAAAGAAAGGGTAATGCGTTGTAGATTTGTGAAAGCGTAAAGTAAGATGGAGTAAAAGTAAGAAAAGCAAGTGAAAGAATGTGCATGTAAGTGCTTGAGGATGGCAAAAGCTTACAGCACCTGGTATTCCCAGGCGGTCTCCCATCCAAGTACTAACCAGGCCCGACCCTGCTTAGCTTCCGAGATCAGACGAGATCGGGCGTGCTCAGGGTGGTATGGCCGTAAGCGAGAGCACTGCTTCCACTCAGCCTATTTATAAGCATGCGGCAAAAGACGGCTGCCTTTTCCACACTACAGGGGACACACATTTACTCGCCCTCCTTTCTTACTTCCAAAGCAACCCCACCAAGCTCATTCAAACCAATCACACATTTCATTGCTCTCTCCTGTCCTCCTTCTCTTTTCACAAAAAAAATAAAACAACAAAACTTGCTCTTTTGGCTGACACTTGAACATTCAGCAACAAAGGCTAACGCCGGCCGCCAGACTCGGCCTTGTCAACATAAAAGTCACATAAGCCACATGAGTCGAATGGGCTCGTGAAACGGGACAATTACAAAATCACAAATCTTTCTCAACTGTCTTGGCTCCTTTTATTTACACCCCTAAATTCCACATACTAAGGTACAACAGGAATACGGGATAAATGCAGAGGCTACTTCCTACCAATATGGAAGCCGGGCAAAAAAAAAAAAAGAAAAAAGCTCACGCTAGCACGCCGGGCGAAGCATCGCTCTGAGATGAGTTGCGAGTCGCAGGGATGCCGGTGAAGCAGGCTCGGGCTGAGTGGGCCAGCCAGCCTTTTGACTTAGGGAAGTGGCGTCGCCATGTCAAGTTCAAAGAACTCTGTGAAGCTTTAGGGGGACAAAAGAACAACTGTTGTAGATGCAGGCAGGTCTGGGAGGAGAATTTTAAAAAAAACTCAATACAACTGGAAATCAGCCCCCCGAAACGAGAACGGGGACCCATGAATGGCGGCCCATGACTTGAGGTTGCGTGTAACGGTGAAATAAACATCACGGCTGTGACGAAACGGTGCTGTTATTGCCCCACGGCTCACTCCCTTTCGTGATGTGTTGCTTTAATGTGACCTAAGTAAGTGATCTAAATTAGCAGGTGTTTTTTTGTTTGTTTGTTTGTTTTTAACAGCAAATATTGGGCTTGTCCCACCCATGAGCTGCAACTGTGATTGGTTGTAGTTCTGCTCTGCGTTGACATCCTGTAACAGACTTTCCCCCCCATGTTGTCAGTTTCCTCAAACGTACACTGACCCCTACTGGCAGGCTTGGGTTACTTTTATCCACAGCATTCCCTCCACAGAGTTCTTGTTGAATATTTTCCAGTGTTTTGTTTTGAGAGCAACTGGCTATAATTAAGCCAAACTACAACTGATTGGTTTCCATCCCATGGCAGGCCATGCAGGTGGGCTTAAACGGCATCTGACGCTGAAATGTTTCGACTCTGAAGACTCCAAAGGCCGTATGAAATGTAACACAAGGACGTACATGTAAAAGAAAGGGTAATGCGTTGTAGATTTGTGAAAGCGTAAAGTAAGATGGAGTAAAAGTAAGAAAAGCAAGTGAAAGAATGTGCATGTAAGTGCTTGAGGATGGCAAAAGCTTACAGCACCTGGTATTCCCAGGCGGTCTCCCATCCAAGTACTAACCAGGCCCGACCCTGCTTAGCTTCCGAGATCAGACGAGATCGGGCGTGCTCAGGGTGGTATGGCCGTAAGCGAGAGCACTGCTTCCACTCAGCCTATTTATAAGCATGCGGCAAAAGACGGCTGCCTTTTCCACACTACAGGGGACACACATTTACTCGCCCTCCTTTCTTACTTCCAAAGCAACCCCACCAAGCTCATTCAAACCAATCACACATTTCATTGCTCTCTCCTGTCCTCCTTCTCTTTTCACAAAAAAAATAAAACAACAAAACTTGCTCTTTTGGCTGACACTTGAACATTCAGCAACAAAGGCTAACGCCGGCCGCCAGACTCGGCCTTGTCAACATAAAAGTCACATAAGCCACATGAGTCGAATGGACTCGTGAAACGGGACAATTACAAAATCACAAATCTTTCTCAACTGTCTTGGCTCCTTTTATTTACACCCCTAAATTCCACATACTAAGGTACAACAGGAATACGGGATAAATGCAGAGGCTACTTCCTACCAATATGGAAGCCGGGCAAAAAAAAAAAAAGAAAAAAGCTCACGCTAGCACGCCGGGCGAAGCATCGCTCTGAGATGAGTTGCGAGTCGCAGGGATGCCGGTGAAGCAGGCTCGGGCTGAGTGGGCCAGCCAGCCTTTTGACTTAGGGAAGTGGCGTCGCCATGTCAAGTTCAAAGAACTCTGTGAAGCTTTAGGGGGACAAAAGAACAACTGTTGTAGATGCAGGCAGGTCTGGGAGGAGAATTTTAAAAAAAACTCAATACAACTGGAAATCAGCCCCCCGAAACGAGAACGGGGACCCATGAATGGCGGCCCATGACTTGAGGTTGCGTGTAACGGTGAAATAAACATCACGGCTGTGACGAAACGGTGCTGTTATTGCCCCACGGCTCACTCCCTTTCGTGATGTGTTGCTTTAATGTGACCTAAGTAAGTGATCTAAATTAGC
>NC_132890.1:13137316-13142316 GCF_030463535.1 Salminus brasiliensis | reverse complement strand
AATTACAAAATCACAAATCTTTCTCAACTGTCTTGGCTCCTTTTATTTACACCCCTAAATTCCACATACTAAGGTACAACAGGAATACGGGATAAATGCAGAGGCTACTTCCTACCAATATGGAAGCCGGGCAAAAAAAAAAAAAGAAAAAAGCTCACGCTAGCACGCCGGGCGAAGCATCGCTCTGAGATGAGTTGCGAGTCGCAGGGATGCCGGTGAAGCAGGCTCGGGCTGAGTGGGCCAGCCAGCCTTTTGACTTAGGGAAGTGGCGTCGCCATGTCAAGTTCAAAGAACTCTGTGAAGCTTTAGGGGGACAAAAGAACAACTGTTGTAGATGCAGGCAGGTCTGGGAGGAGAATTTTAAAAAAAACTCAATACAACTGGAAATCAGCCCCCCGAAACGAGAACGGGGACCCATGAATGGCGGCCCATGACTTGAGGTTGCGTGTAACGGTGAAATAAACATCACGGCTGTGACGAAACGGTGCTGTTATTGCCCCACGGCTCACTCCCTTTCGTGATGTGTTGCTTTAATGTGACCTAAGTAAGTGATCTAAATTAGCAGGTGTTTTTTTGTTTGTTTGTTTGTTTTTAACAGCAAATATTGGGCTTGTCCCACCCATGAGCTGCAACTGTGATTGGTTGTAGTTCTGCTCTGCGTTGACATCCTGTAACAGACTTTCCCCCCCATGTTGTCAGTTTCCTCAAACGTACACTGACCCCTACTGGCAGGCTTGGGTTACTTTTATCCACAGCATTCCCTCCACAGAGTTCTTGTTGAATATTTTCCAGTGTTTTGTTTTGAGAGCAACTGGCTATAATTAAGCCAAACTACAACTGATTGGTTTCCATCCCATGGCAGGCCATGCAGGTGGGCTTAAACGGCATCTGACGCTGAAATGTTTCGACTCTGAAGACTCCAAAGGCCGTATGAAATGTAACACAAGGACGTACATGTAAAAGAAAGGGTAATGCGTTGTAGATTTGTGAAAGCGTAAAGTAAGATGGAGTAAAAGTAAGAAAAGCAAGTGAAAGAATGTGCATGTAAGTGCTTGAGGATGGCAAAAGCTTACAGCACCTGGTATTCCCAGGCGGTCTCCCATCCAAGTACTAACCAGGCCCGACCCTGCTTAGCTTCCGAGATCAGACGAGATCGGGCGTGCTCAGGGTGGTATGGCCGTAAGCGAGAGCACTGCTTCCACTCAGCCTATTTATAAGCATGCGGCAAAAGACGGCTGCCTTTTCCACACTACAGGGGACACACATTTACTCGCCCTCCTTTCTTACTTCCAAAGCAACCCCACCAAGCTCATTCAAACCAATCACACATTTCATTGCTCTCTCCTGTCCTCCTTCTCTTTTCACAAAAAAAATAAAACAACAAAACTTGCTCTTTTGGCTGACACTTGAACATTCAGCAACAAAGGCTAACGCCGGCCGCCAGACTCGGCCTTGTCAACATAAAAGTCACATAAGCCACATGAGTCGAATGGGCTCGTGAAACGGGACAATTACAAAATCACAAATCTTTCTCAACTGTCTTGGCTCCTTTTATTTACACCCCTAAATTCCACATACTAAGGTACAACAGGAATACGGGATAAATGCAGAGGCTACTTCCTACCAATATGGAAGCCGGGCAAAAAAAAAAAAAAGAAAAAAGCTCACGCTAGCACGCCGGGCGAAGCATCGCTCTGAGATGAGTTGCGAGTCGCAGGGATGCCGGTGAAGCAGGCTCGGGCTGAGTGGGCCAGCCAGCCTTTTGACTTAGGGAAGTGGCGTCGCCATGTCAAGTTCAAAGAACTCTGTGAAGCTTTAGGGGGACAAAAGAACAACTGTTGTAGATGCAGGCAGGTCTGGGAGGAGAATTTTAAAAAAAACTCAATACAACTGGAAATCAGCCCCCCGAAACGAGAACGGGGACCCATGAATGGCGGCCCATGACTTGAGGTTGCGTGTAACGGTGAAATAAACATCACGGCTGTGACGAAACGGTGCTGTTATTGCCCCACGGCTCACTCCCTTTCGTGATGTGTTGCTTTAATGTGACCTAAGTAAGTGATCTAAATTAGCAGGTGTTTTTTTGTTTGTTTGTTTGTTTTTAACAGCAAATATTGGGCTTGTCCCACCCATGAGCTGCAACTGTGATTGGTTGTAGTTCTGCTCTGCGTTGACATCCTGTAACAGACTTTCCCCCCCATGTTGTCAGTTTCCTCAAACGTACACTGACCCCTACTGGCAGGCTTGGGTTACTTTTATCCACAGCATTCCCTCCACAGAGTTCTTGTTGAATATTTTCCAGTGTTTTGTTTTGAGAGCAACTGGCTATAATTAAGCCAAACTACAACTGATTGGTTTCCATCCCATGGCAGGCCATGCAGGTGGGCTTAAACGGCATCTGACGCTGAAATGTTTCGACTCTGAAGACTCCAAAGGCCGTATGAAATGTAACACAAGGACGTACATGTAAAAGAAAGGGTAATGCGTTGTAGATTTGTGAAAGCGTAAAGTAAGATGGAGTAAAAGTAAGAAAAGCAAGTGAAAGAATGTGCATGTAAGTGCTTGAGGATGGCAAAAGCTTACAGCACCTGGTATTCCCAGGCGGTCTCCCATCCAAGTACTAACCAGGCCCGACCCTGCTTAGCTTCCGAGATCAGACGAGATCGGGCGTGCTCAGGGTGGTATGGCCGTAAGCGAGAGCACTGCTTCCACTCAGCCTATTTATAAGCATGCGGCAAAAGACGGCTGCCTTTTCCACACTAAAGGGGACACACATTTACTCGCCCTCCTTTCTTACTTCCAAAGCAACCCCACCAAGCTCATTCAAACCAATCACACATTTCATTGCTCTCTCCTGTCCTCCTTCTCTTTTCACAAAAAAAATAAAACAACAAAACTTGCTCTTTTGGCTGACACTTGAACATTCAGCAACAAAGGCTAACGCCGGCCGCCAGACTCGGCCTTGTCAACATAAAAGTCACATAAGCCACATGAGTCGAATGGGCTCGTGAAACGGGACAATTACAAAATCACAAATCTTTCTCAACTGTCTTGGCTCCTTTTATTTACACCCCTAAATTCCACATACTAAGGTACAACAGGAATACGGGATAAATGCAGAGGCTACTTCCTACCAATATGGAAGCCGGGCAAAAAAAAAAAAAGAAAAAAGCTCACGCTAGCACGCCGGGCGAAGCATCGCTCTGAGATGAGTTGCGAGTCGCAGGGATGCCGGTGAAGCAGGCTCGGGCTGAGTGGGCCAGCCAGCCTTTTGACTTAGGGAAGTGGCGTCGCCATGTCAAGTTCAAAGAACTCTGTGAAGCTTTAGGGGGACAAAAGAACAACTGTTGTAGATGCAGGCAGGTCTGGGAGGAGAATTTTAAAAAAAACTCAATACAACTGGAAATCAGCCCCCCGAAACGAGAACGGGGACCCATGAATGGCGGCCCATGACTTGAGGTTGCGTGTAACGGTGAAATAAACATCACGGCTGTGACGAAACGGTGCTGTTATTGCCCCACGGCTCACTCCCTTTCGTGATGTGTTGCTTTAATGTGACCTAAGTAAGTGATCTAAATTAGCAGGTGTTTTTTTGTTTGTTTGTTTGTTTTTAACAGCAAATATTGGGCTTGTCCCACCCATGAGCTGCAACTGTGATTGGTTGTAGTTCTGCTCTGCGTTGACATCCTGTAACAGACTTTCCCCCCCATGTTGTCAGTTTCCTCAAACGTACACTGACCCCTACTGGCAGGCTTGGGTTACTTTTATCCACAGCATTCCCTCCACAGAGTTCTTGTTGAATATTTTCCAGTGTTTTGTTTTGAGAGCAACTGGCTATAATTAAGCCAAACTACAACTGATTGGTTTCCATCCCATGGCAGGCCATGCAGGTGGGCTTAAACGGCATCTGACGCTGAAATGTTTCGACTCTGAAGACTCCAAAGGCCGTATGAAATGTAACACAAGGACGTACATGTAAAAGAAAGGGTAATGCGTTGTAGATTTGTGAAAGCGTAAAGTAAGATGGAGTAAAAGTAAGAAAAGCAAGTGAAAGAATGTGCATGTAAGTGCTTGAGGATGGCAAAAGCTTACAGCACCTGGTATTCCCAGGCTGTCTCCCATCCAAGTACTAACCAGGCCCGACCCTGCTTAGCTTCCGAGATCAGACGAGATCGGGCGTGCTCAGGGTGGTATGGCCGTAAGCGAGAGCACTGCTTCCACTCAGCCTATTTATAAGCATGCGGCAAAAGACGGCTGCCTTTTCCACACTACAGGGGACACACATTTACTCGCCCTCCTTTCTTACTTCCAAAGCAACCCCACCAAGCTCATTCAAACCAATCACACATTTCATTGCTCTCTCCTGTCCTCCTTCTCTTTTCACAAAAAAAATAAAACAACAAAACTTGCTCTTTTGGCTGACACTTGAACATTCAGCAACAAAGGCTAACGCCGGCCGCCAGACTCGGCCTTGTCAACATAAAAGTCACATAAGCCACATGAGTCGAATGGGCTCGTGAAACGGGACAATTACAAAATCACAAATCTTTCTCAACTGTCTTGGCTCCTTTTATTTACACCCCTAAATTCCACATACTAAGGTACAACAGGAATACGGGATAAATGCAGAGGCTACTTCCTACCAATATGGAAGCCGGGCAAAAAAAAAAAAAGAAAAAAGCTCACGCTAGCACGCCGGGCGAAGCATCGCTCTGAGATGAGTTGCGAGTCGCAGGGATGCCGGTGAAGCAGGCTCGGGCTGAGTGGGCCAGCCAGCCTTTTGACTTAGGGAAGTGGCGTCGCCATGTCAAGTTCAAAGAACTCTGTGAAGCTTTAGGGGGACAAAAGAACAACTGTTGTAGATGCAGGCAGGTCTGGGAGGAGAATTTTAAAAAAAACTCAATACAACTGGAAATCAGCCCCCCGAAACGAGAACGGGGACCCATGAATGGCGGCCCATGACTTGAGGTTGCGTGTAACGGTGAAATAAACATCACGGC
>NC_132890.1:13112316-13114816 GCF_030463535.1 Salminus brasiliensis | reverse complement strand
GCAGGCAGGTCTGGGAGGAGAATTTTAAAAAAAACTCAATACAACTGGAAATCAGCCCCCCGAAACGAGAACGGGGACCCATGAATGGCGGCCCATGACTTGAGGTTGCGTGTAACGGTGAAATAAACATCACGGCTGTGACGAAACGGTGCTGTTATTGCCCCACGGCTCACTCCCTTTCGTGATGTGTTGCTTTAATGTGACCTAAGTAAGTGATCTAAATTAGCAGGTGTTTTTTTGTTTGTTTGTTTGTTTTTAACAGCAAATATTGGGCTTGTCCCACCCATGAGCTGCAACTGTGATTGGTTGTAGTTCTGCTCTGCGTTGACATCCTGTAACAGACTTTCCCCCCCATGTTGTCAGTTTCCTCAAACGTACACTGACCCCTACTGGCAGGCTTGGGTTACTTTTATCCACAGCATTCCCTCCACAGAGTTCTTGTTGAATATTTTCCAGTGTTTTGTTTTGAGAGCAACTGGCTATAATTAAGCCAAACTACAACTGATTGGTTTCCATCCCATGGCAGGCCATGCAGGTGGGCTTAAACGGCATCTGACGCTGAAATGTTTCGACTCTGAAGACTCCAAAGGCCGTATGAAATGTAACACAAGGACGTACATGTAAAAGAAAGGGTAATGCGTTGTAGATTTGTGAAAGCGTAAAGTAAGATGGAGTAAAAGTAAGAAAAGCAAGTGAAAGAATGTGCATGTAAGTGCTTGAGGATGGCAAAAGCTTACAGCACCTGGTATTCCCAGGCGGTCTCCCATCCAAGTACTAACCAGGCCCGACCCTGCTTAGCTTCCGAGATCAGACGAGATCTGGCGTGCTCAGGGTGGTATGGCCGTAAGCGAGAGCACTGCTTCCACTCAGCCTATTTATAAGCATGCGGCAAAAGACGGCTGCCTTTTCCACACTACAGGGGACACACATTTACTCGCCCTCCTTTCTTACTTCCAAAGCAACCCCACCAAGCTCATTCAAACCAATCACACATTTCATTGCTCTCTCCTGTCCTCCTTCTCTTTTCACAAAAAAAATAAAACAACAAAACTTGCTCTTTTGGCTGACACTTGAACATTCAGCAACAAAGGCTAACGCCGGCCGCCAGACTCGGCCTTGTCAACATAAAAGTCACATAAGCCACATGAGTCGAATGGGCTCGTGAAACGGGACAATTACAAAATCACAAATCTTTCTCAACTGTCTTGGCTCCTTTTATTTACACCCCTAAATTCCACATACTAAGGTACAACAGGAATACGGGATAAATGCAGAGGCTACTTCCTACCAATATGGAAGCCGGGCAAAAAAAAAAAAAGAAAAAAGCTCACGCTAGCACGCCGGGCGAAGCATCGCTCTGAGATGAGTTGCGAGTCGCAGGGATGCCGGTGAAGCAGGCTCGGGCTGAGTGGGCCAGCCAGCCTTTTGACTTAGGGAAGTGGCGTCGCCATGTCAAGTTCAAAGAACTCTGTGAAGCTTTAGGGGGACAAAAGAACAACTGTTGTAGATGCAGGCAGGTCTGGGAGGAGAATTTAAAAAAAAACTCAATACAACTGGAAATCAGCCCCCCGAAACGAGAACGGGGACCCATGAATGGCGGCCCATGACTTGAGGTTGCGTGTAACGGTGAAATAAACATCACGGCTGTGACGAAACGGTGCTGTTATTGCCCCACGGCTCACTCCCTTTCGTGATGTGTTGCTTTAATGTGACCTAAGTAAGTGATCTAAATTAGCAGGTGTTTTTTTGTTTGTTTGTTTGTTTTTAACAGCAAATATTGGGCTTGTCCCACCCATGAGCTGCAACTGTGATTGGTTGTAGTTCTGCTCTGCGTTGACATCCTGTAACAGACTTTCCCCCCCATGTTGTCAGTTTCCTCAAACGTACACTGACCCCTACTGGCAGGCTTGGGTTACTTTTATCCACAGCATTCCCTCCACAGAGTTCTTGTTGAATATTTTCCAGTGTTTTGTTTTGAGAGCAACTGGCTATAATTAAGCCAAACTACAACTGATTGGTTTCCATCCCATGGCAGGCCATGCAGGTGGGCTTAAACGGCATCTGACGCTGAAATGTTTCGACTCTGAAGACTCCAAAGGCCGTATGAAATGTAACACAAGGACGTACATGTAAAAGAAAGGGTAATGCGTTGTAGATTTGTGAAAGCGTAAAGTAAGATGGAGTAAAAGTAAGAAAAGCAAGTGAAAGAATGTGCATGTAAGTGCTTGAGGATGGCAAAAGCTTACAGCACCTGGTATTCCCAGGCGGTCTCCCATCCAAGTACTAACCAGGCCCAACCCTGCTTAGCTTCCGAGATCAGACGAGATCGGGCGTGCTCAGGGTGGTATGGCCGTAAGCGAGAGCACTGCTTCCACTCAGCCTATTTATAAGCATGCGGCAAAAGACGGCTGCCTTTTCCACACTACAGGGGACACACATTTACTCGCCCTCCTTTCTTACTTCCAAAGCAACCCCACCAAGCTCATTCAAACCAATCACA
>NC_132890.1:13094816-13107316 GCF_030463535.1 Salminus brasiliensis | reverse complement strand
AGAACTCTGTGAAGCTTTAGGGGGACAAAAGAACAACTGTTGTAGATGCAGGCAGGTCTGGGAGGAGAATTTTAAAAAAAACTCAATACAACTGGAAATCAGCCCCCCGAAACGAGAACGGGGACCCATGAATGGCGGCCCATGACTTGAGGTTGCGTGTAACGGTGAAATAAACATCACGGCTGTGACGAAACGGTGCTGTTATTGCCCCACGGCTCACTCCCTTTCGTGATGTGTTGCTTTAATGTGACCTAAGTAAGTGATCTAAATTAGCAGGTGTTTTTTTGTTTGTTTGTTTGTTTTTAACAGCAAATATTGGGCTTGTCCCACCCATGAGCTGCAACTGTGATTGGTTGTAGTTCTGCTCTGCGTTGACATCCTGTAACAGACTTTCCCCCCCATGTTGTCAGTTTCCTCAAACGTACACTGACCCCTACTGGCAGGCTTGGGTTACTTTTATCCACAGCATTCCCTCCACAGAGTTCTTGTTGAATATTTTCCAGTGTTTTGTTTTGAGAGCAACTGGCTATAATTAAGCCAAACTACAACTGATTGGTTTCCATCCCATGGCAGGCCATGCAGGTGGGCTTAAACGGCATCTGACGCTGAAATGTTTCGACTCTGAAGACTCCAAAGGCCGTATGAAATGTAACACAAGGACGTACATGTAAAAGAAAGGGTAATGCGTTGTAGATTTGTGAAAGCGTAAAGTAAGATGGAGTAAAAGTAAGAAAAGCAAGTGAAAGAATGTGCATGTAAGTGCTTGAGGATGGCAAAAGCTTACAGCACCTGGTATTCCCAGGCGGTCTCCCATCCAAGTACTAACCAGGCCCGACCCTGCTTAGCTTCCGAGATCAGACGAGATCGGGCGTGCTCAGGGTGGTATGGCCGTAAGCGAGAGCACTGCTTCCACTCAGCCTATTTATAAGCATGCGGCAAAAGACGGCTGCCTTTTCCACACTACAGGGGACACACATTTACTCGCCCTCCTTTCTTACTTCCAAAGCAACCCCACCAAGCTCATTCAAACCAATCACACATTTCATTGCTCTCTCCTGTCCTCCTTCTCTTTTCACAAAAAAAATAAAACAACAAAACTTGCTCTTTTGGCTGACACTTGAACATTCAGCAACAAAGGCTAACGCCGGCCGCCAGACTCGGCCTTGTCAACATAAAAGTCACATAAGCCACATGAGTCGAATGGGCTCGTGAAACGGGACAATTACAAAATCACAAATCTTTCTCAACTGTCTTGGCTCCTTTTATTTACACCCCTAAATTCCACATACTAAGGTACAACAGGAATACGGGATAAATGCAGAGGCTACTTCCTACCAATATGGAAGCCGGGCAAAAAAAAAAAAAGAAAAAAGCTCACGCTAGCACGCCGGGCGAAGCATCGCTCTGAGATGAGTTGCGAGTCGCAGGGATGCCGGTGAAGCAGGCTCGGGCTGAGTGGGCCAGCCAGCCTTTTGACTTAGGGAAGTGGCGTCGCCATGTCAAGTTCAAAGAACTCTGTGAAGCTTTAGGGGGACAAAAGAACAACTGTTGTAGATGCAGGCAGGTCTGGGAGGAGAATTTAAAAAAAAACTCAATACAACTGGAAATCAGCCCCCCGAAACGAGAACGGGGACCCATGAATGGCGGCCCATGACTTGAGGTTGCGTGCAACGGTGAAATAAACATCACGGCTGTGACGAAACGGTGCTGTTATTGCCCCACGGCTCACTCCCTTTCGTGATGTGTTGCTTTAATGTGACCTAAGTAAGTGATCTAAATTAGCAGGTGTTTTTTTGTTTGTTTGTTTGTTTTTAACAGCAAATATTGGGCTTGTCCCACCCATGAGCTGCAACTGTGATTGGTTGTAGTTCTGCTCTGCGTTGACATCCTGTAACAGACTTTCCCCCCCATGTTGTCAGTTTCCTCAAACGTACACTGACCCCTACTGGCAGGCTTGGGTTACTTTTATCCACAGCATTCCCTCCACAGAGTTCTTGTTGAATATTTTCCAGTGTTTTGTTTTGAGAGCAACTGGCTATAATTAAGCCAAACTACAACTGATTGGTTTCCATCCCATGGCAGGCCATGCAGGTGGGCTTAAACGGCATCTGACGCTGAAATGTTTCGACTCTGAAGACTCCAAAGGCCGTATGAAATGTAACACAAGGACGTACATGTAAAAGAAAGGGTAATGCGTTGTAGATTTGTGAAAGCGTAAAGTAAGATGGAGTAAAAGTAAGAAAAGCAAGTGAAAGAATGTGCATGTAAGTGCTTGAGGATGGCAAAAGCTTACAGCACCTGGTATTCCCAGGCGGTCTCCCATCCAAGTACTAACCAGGCCCGACCCTGCTTAGCTTCCGAGATCAGACGAGATCGGGCGTGCTCAGGGTGGTATGGCCGTAAGCGAGAGCACTGCTTCCACTCAGCCTATTTATAAGCATGCGGCAAAAGACGGCTGCCTTTTCCATACTACAGGGGACACACATTTACTCGCCCTCCTTTCTTACTTCCAAAGCAACCCCACCAAGCTCATTCAAACCAATCACACATTTCATTGCTCTCTCCTGTCCTCCTTCTCTTTTCACAAAAAAAATAAAACAACAAAACTTGCTCTTTTGGCTGACACTTGAACATTCAGCAACAAAGGCTAACGCCGGCCGCCAGACTCGGCCTTGTCAACATAAAAGTCACATAAGCCACATGAGTCGAATGGGCTTGTGAAACGGGACAATTACAAAATCACAAATCTTTCTCAACTGTCTTGGCTCCTTTTATTTACACCCCTAAATTCCACATACTAAGGTACAACAGGAATACGGGATAAATGCAGAGGCTACTTCCTACCAATATGGAAGCCGGGCAAAAAAAAAAAAAGAAAAAAGCTCACGCTAGCACGCCGGGCGAAGCATCGCTCTGAGGTGAGTTGCGAGTCGCAGGGATGCCGGTGAAGCAGGCTCGGGCTGAGTGGGCCAGCCAGCCTTTTGACTTAGGGAAGTGGCGTCGCCATGTCAAGTTCAAAGAGCTCTGTGAAGCTTTAGGGGGACAAAAGAACAACTGTTGTAGATGCAGGCAGGTCTGGGAGGAGAATTTAAAAAAAAACTCAATACAACTGGAAATCAGCCCCCCGAAACGAGAACGGGGACCCATGAATGGCGGCCCATGACTTGAGGTTGCGTGTAACGGTGAAATAAACATCACGGCTGTGACGAAACGGTGCTGTTATTGCCCCACGGCTCACTCCTTTTCGTGATGTGTTGCTTTAATGTGACCTAAGTAAGTGATCTAAATTAGCAGGTGTTTTTTTGTTTGTTTGTTTGTTTTTAACAGCAAATATTGGGCTTGTCCCACTTATGAGCTGCAACTGTGATTGGTTGTAGTTCTGCTCTGCGTTGACATCCTGTAACAGACTTTCCCCCCCATGTTGTCAGTTTCCTCAAACGTACACTGACCCCTACTGGCAGGCTTGGGTTACTTTTATCCACAGCATTCCCTCCACAGAGTTCTTGTTGAATATTTTCCAGTGTTTTGTTTTGAGAGCAACTGGCTATAATTAAGCCAAACTACAACTGATTGGTTTCCATCCCATGGCAGGCCATGCAGGTGGGCTTAAACGGCATCTGACGCTGAAATGTTTCGACTCTGAAGACTCCAAAGGCCGTATGAAATGTAACACAAGGACGTACATGTAAAAGAAAGGGTAATGCGTTGTAGATTTGTGAAAGCGTAAAGTAAGATGGAGTAAAAGTAAGAAAAGCAAGTGAAAGAATGTGCATGTAAGTGCTTGAGGATGGCAAAAGCTTACAGCACCTGGTATTCCCAGGCGGTCTCCCATCCAAGTACTAACCAGGCCCGACCCTGCTTAGCTTCCGAGATCAGACGAGATCGGGCGTGCTCAGGGTGGTATGGCCGTAAGCGAGAGCACTGCTTCCACTCAGCCTATTTATAAGCATGCGGCAAAAGACGGCTGCCTTTTCCACACTACAGGGGACACACATTTACTCGCCCTCCTTTCTTACTTCCAAAGCAACCCCACCAAGCTCATTCAAACCAATCACACATTTCATTGCTCTCTCCTGTCCTCCTTCTCTTTTCACAAAAAAAATAAAACAACAAAACTTGCTCTTTTGGCTGACACTTGAACATTCAGCAACAAAGGCTAACGCCGGCCGCCAGACTCGGCCTTGTCAACATAAAAGTCACATAAGCCACATGAGTCGAATGGGCTTGTGAAACGGGACAATTACAAAATCACAAATCTTTCTCAACTGTCTTGGCTCCTTTTATTTACACCCCTAAATTCCACATACTAAGGTACAACAGGAATACGGGATAAATGCAGAGGCTACTTCCTACCAATATGGAAGCCGGGCAAAAAAAAAAAAAGAAAAAAGCTCACGCTAGCACGCCGGGCGAAGCATCGCTCTGAGGTGAGTTGCGAGTCGCAGGGATGCCGGTGAAGCAGGCTCGGGCTGAGTGGGCCAGCCAGCCTTTTGACTTAGGGAAGTGGCGTCGCCATGTCAAGTTCAAAGAGCTCTGTGAAGCTTTAGGGGGACAAAAGAACAACTGTTGTAGATGCAGGCAGGTCTGGGAGGAGAATTTTAAAAAAAACTCAATACAACTGGAAATCAGCCCCCCGAAACGAGAACGGGGACCCATGAATGGCGGCCCATGACTTGAGGTTGCGTGTAACGGTGAAATAAACATCACGGCTGTGACGAAACGGTGCTGTTATTGCCCCACGGCTCACTCCCTTTCGTGATGTGTTGCTTTAATGTGACCTAAGTAAGTGATCTAAATTAGCAGGTGTTTTTTTGTTTGTTTGTTTGTTTTTAACAGCAAATATTGGGCTTGTCCCACCCATGAGCTGCAACTGTGATTGGTTGTAGTTCTGCTCTGCGTTGACATCCTGTAACAGACTTTCCCCCCCATGTTGTCAGTTTCCTCAAACGTACACTGACCCCTACTGGCAGGCTTGGGTTACTTTTATCCACAGCATTCCCTCCACAGAGTTCTTGTTGAATATTTTCCAGTGTTTTGTTTTGAGAGCAACTGGCTATAATTAAGCCAAACTACAACTGATTGGTTTCCATCCCATGGCAGGCCATGCAGGTGGGCTTAAACGGCATCTGACGCTGAAATGTTTCGACTCTGAAGACTCCAAAGGCCGTATGAAATGTAACACAAGGACGTACATGTAAAAGAAAGGGTAATGCGTTGTAGATTTGTGAAAGCGTAAAGTAAGATGGAGTAAAAGTAAGAAAAGCAAGTGAAAGAATGTGCATGTAAGTGCTTGAGGATGGCAAAAGCTTACAGCACCTGGTATTCCCAGGCGGTCTCCCATCCAAGTACTAACCAGGCCCGACCCTGCTTAGCTTCCGAGATCAGACGAGATCGGGCGTGCTCAGGGTGGTATGGCCGTAAGCGAGAGCACTGCTTCCACTCAGCCTATTTATAAGCATGCGGCAAAAGACGGCTGCCTTTTCCACACTACAGGGGACACACATTTACTCGCCCTCCTTTCTTACTTCCAAAGCAACCCCACCAAGCTCATTCAAACCAATCACACATTTCATTGCTCTCTCCTGTCCTCCTTCTCTTTTCACAAAAAAAATAAAACAACAAAACTTGCTCTTTTGGCTGACACTTGAACATTCAGCAACAAAGGCTAACGCCGGCCGCCAGACTCGGCCTTGTCAACATAAAAGTCACATAAGCCACATGAGTCGAATGGGCTCGTGAAACGGGACAATTACAAAATCACAAATCTTTCTCAACTGTCTTGGCTCCTTTTATTTACACCCCTAAATTCCACATACTAAGGTACAACAGGAATACGGGATAAATGCAGAGGCTACTTCCTACCAATATGGAAGCCGGGCAAAAAAAAAAAAAGAAAAAAGCTCACGCTAGCACGCCGGGCGAAGCATCGCTCTGAGATGAGTTGCGAGTCGCAGGGATGCCGGTGAAGCAGGCTCGGGCTGAGTGGGCCAGCCAGCCTTTTGACTTAGGGAAGTGGCGTCGCCATGTCAAGTTCAAAGAACTCTGTGAAGCTTTAGGGGGACAAAAGAACAACTGTTGTAGATGCAGGCAGGTCTGGGAGGAGAATTTAAAAAAAAACTCAATACAACTGGAAATCAGCCCCCCGAAACGAGAACGGGGACCCATGAATGGCGGCCCATGACTTGAGGTTGCGTGCAACGGTGAAATAAACATCACGGCTGTGACGAAACGGTGCTGTTATTGCCCCACGGCTCACTCCCTTTCGTGATGTGTTGCTTTAATGTGACCTAAGTAAGTGATCTAAATTAGCAGGTGTTTTTTTGTTTGTTTGTTTGTTTTTAACAGCAAATATTGGGCTTGTCCCACCCATGAGCTGCAACTGTGATTGGTTGTAGTTCTGCTCTGCGTTGACATCCTGTAACAGACTTTCCCCCCCATGTTGTCAGTTTCCTCAAACGTACACTGACCCCTACTGGCAGGCTTGGGTTACTTTTATCCACAGCATTCCCTCCACAGAGTTCTTGTTGAATATTTTCCAGTGTTTTGTTTTGAGAGCAACTGGCTATAATTAAGCCAAACTACAACTGATTGGTTTCCATCCCATGGCAGGCCATGCAGGTGGGCTTAAACGGCATCTGACGCTGAAATGTTTCGACTCTGAAGACTCCAAAGGCCGTATGAAATGTAACACAAGGACGTACATGTAAAAGAAAGGGTAATGCGTTGTAGATTTGTGAAAGCGTAAAGTAAGATGGAGTAAAAGTAAGAAAAGCAAGTGAAAGAATGTGCATGTAAGTGCTTGAGGATGGCAAAAGCTTACAGCACCTGGTATTCCCAGGCGGTCTCCCATCCAAGTACTAACCAGGCCCGACCCTGCTTAGCTTCCGAGATCAGACGAGATCGGGCGTGCTCAGGGTGGTATGGCCGTAAGCGAGAGCACTGCTTCCACTCAGCCTATTTATAAGCATGCGGCAAAAGACGGCTGCCTTTTCCATACTACAGGGGACACACATTTACTCGCCCTCCTTTCTTACTTCCAAAGCAACCCCACCAAGCTCATTCAAACCAATCACACATTTCATTGCTCTCTCCTGTCCTCCTTCTCTTTTCACAAAAAAAATAAAACAACAAAACTTGCTCTTTTGGCTGACACTTGAACATTCAGCAACAAAGGCTAACGCCGGCCGCCAGACTCGGCCTTGTCAACATAAAAGTCACATAAGCCACATGAGTCGAATGGGCTTGTGAAACGGGACAATTACAAAATCACAAATCTTTCTCAACTGTCTTGGCTCCTTTTATTTACACCCCTAAATTCCACATACTAAGGTACAACAGGAATACGGGATAAATGCAGAGGCTACTTCCTACCAATATGGAAGCCGGGCAAAAAAAAAAAAAGAAAAAAGCTCACGCTAGCACGCCGGGCGAAGCATCGCTCTGAGGTGAGTTGCGAGTCGCAGGGATGCCGGTGAAGCAGGCTCGGGCTGAGTGGGCCAGCCAGCCTTTTGACTTAGGGAAGTGGCGTCGCCATGTCAAGTTCAAAGAGCTCTGTGAAGCTTTAGGGGGACAAAAGAACAACTGTTGTAGATGCAGGCAGGTCTGGGAGGAGAATTTAAAAAAAAACTCAATACAACTGGAAATCAGCCCCCCGAAACGAGAACGGGGACCCATGAATGGCGGCCCATGACTTGAGGTTGCGTGTAACGGTGAAATAAACATCACGGCTGTGACGAAACGGTGCTGTTATTGCCCCACGGCTCACTCCTTTTCGTGATGTGTTGCTTTAATGTGACCTAAGTAAGTGATCTAAATTAGCAGGTGTTTTTTTGTTTGTTTGTTTGTTTTTAACAGCAAATATTGGGCTTGTCCCACTTATGAGCTGCAACTGTGATTGGTTGTAGTTCTGCTCTGCGTTGACATCCTGTAACAGACTTTCCCCCCCATGTTGTCAGTTTCCTCAAACGTACACTGACCCCTACTGGCAGGCTTGGGTTACTTTTATCCACAGCATTCCCTCCACAGAGTTCTTGTTGAATATTTTCCAGTGTTTTGTTTTGAGAGCAACTGGCTATAATTAAGCCAAACTACAACTGATTGGTTTCCATCCCATGGCAGGCCATGCAGGTGGGCTTAAACGGCATCTGACGCTGAAATGTTTCGACTCTGAAGACTCCAAAGGCCGTATGAAATGTAACACAAGGACGTACATGTAAAAGAAAGGGTAATGCGTTGTAGATTTGTGAAAGCGTAAAGTAAGATGGAGTAAAAGTAAGAAAAGCAAGTGAAAGAATGTGCATGTAAGTGCTTGAGGATGGCAAAAGCTTACAGCACCTGGTATTCCCAGGCGGTCTCCCATCCAAGTACTAACCAGGCCCGACCCTGCTTAGCTTCCGAGATCAGACGAGATCGGGCGTGCTCAGGGTGGTATGGCCGTAAGCGAGAGCACTGCTTCCACTCAGCCTATTTATAAGCATGCGGCAAAAGACGGCTGCCTTTTCCACACTACAGGGGACACACATTTACTCGCCCTCCTTTCTTACTTCCAAAGCAACCCCACCAAGCTCATTCAAACCAATCACACATTTCATTGCTCTCTCCTGTCCTCCTTCTCTTTTCACAAAAAAAATAAAACAACAAAACTTGCTCTTTTGGCTGACACTTGAACATTCAGCAACAAAGGCTAACGCCGGCCGCCAGACTCGGCCTTGTCAACATAAAAGTCACATAAGCCACATGAGTCGAATGGGCTTGTGAAACGGGACAATTACAAAATCACAAATCTTTCTCAACTGTCTTGGCTCCTTTTATTTACACCCCTAAATTCCACATACTAAGGTACAACAGGAATACGGGATAAATGCAGAGGCTACTTCCTACCAATATGGAAGCCGGGCAAAAAAAAAAAAAGAAAAAAGCTCACGCTAGCACGCCGGGCGAAGCATCGCTCTGAGGTGAGTTGCGAGTCGCAGGGATGCCGGTGAAGCAGGCTCGGGCTGAGTGGGCCAGCCAGCCTTTTGACTTAGGGAAGTGGCGTCGCCATGTCAAGTTCAAAGAGCTCTGTGAAGCTTTAGGGGGACAAAAGAACAACTGTTGTAGATGCAGGCAGGTCTGGGAGGAGAATTTTAAAAAAAACTCAATACAACTGGAAATCAGCCCCCCGAAACGAGAACGGGGACCCATGAATGGCGGCCCATGACTTGAGGTTGCGTGTAACGGTGAAATAAACATCACGGCTGTGACGAAACGGTGCTGTTATTGCCCCACGGCTCACTCCTTTTCGTGATGTGTTGCTTTAATGTGACCTAAGTAAGTGATCTAAATTAGCAGGTGTTTTTTTGTTTGTTTGTTTGTTTTTAACAGCAAATATTGGGCTTGTCCCACCCATGAGCTGCAACTGTGATTGGTTGTAGTTCTGCTCTGCGTTGACATCCTGTAACAGACTTTCCCCCCCATGTTGTCAGTTTCCTCAAACGTACACTGACCCCTACTGGCAGGCTTGGGTTACTTTTATCCACAGCATTCCCTCCACAGAGTTCTTGTTGAATATTTTCCAGTGTTTTGTTTTGAGAGCAACTGGCTATAATTAAGCCAAACTGCAACTGATTGGTTTCCATCCCATGGCAGGCCATGCAGGTGGGCTTAAACGGCATCTGACGCTGAAATGTTTCGACTCTGAAGACTCCAAAGGCCGTATGAAATGTAACACAAGGACGTACATGTAAAAGAAAGGGTAATGCGTTGTAGATTTGTGAAAGCGTAAAGTAAGATGGAGTAAAAGTAAGAAAAGCAAGTGAAAGAATGTGCATGTAAGTGCTTGAGGATGGCAAAAGCTCACAGCACCTGGTATTCCCAGGCGGTCTCCCATCCAAGTACTAACCAGGCCGGACCCTGCTTAGCTTCCGAGATCAGACGAGATCGGGCGTGCTCAGGGTGGTATGGCCGTAAGCGAGAGCACTGCTTCCACTCAGCCTATTTATAAGCATGCGGCAAAAGACGGCTGCCTTTTCCACACTACAGGGGACACACATTTACTCGCCCTCCTTTCTTACTTCCAAAGCAACCCCACCAAGCTCATTCAAACCAATCACACATTTCATTGCTCTCTCCTGTCCTCCTTCTCTTTTCACAAAAAAAATAAAACAACAAAACTTGCTCTTTTGGCTGACACTTGAACATTCAGCAACAAAGGCTAACGCCGGCCGCCAGACTCGGCCTTGTCAACATAAAAGTCACATAAGCCACATGAGTCGAATGGGCTTGTGAAACGGGACAATTACAAAATCACAAATCTTTCTCAACTGTCTTGGCTCCTTTTATTTACACCCCTAAATTCCACATACTAAGGTACAACAGGAATACGGGATAAATGCAGAGGCTACTTCCTACCAATATGGAAGCCGGGCAAAAAAAAAAAAAGAAAAAAGCTCACGCTAGCACGCCGGGCGAAGCATCGCTCTGAGGTGAGTTGCGAGTCGCAGGGATGCCGGTGAAGCAGGCTCGGGCTGAGTGGGCCAGCCAGCCTTTTGACTTAGGGAAGTGGCGTCGCCATGTCAAGTTCAAAGAGCTCTGTGAAGCTTTAGGGGGACAAAAGAACAACTGTTGTAGATGCAGGCAGGTCTGGGAGGAGAATTTTAAAAAAAACTCAATACAACTGGAAATCAGCCCCCCGAAACGAGAACGGGGACCCATGAATGGCGGCCCATGACTTGAGGTTGCGTGTAACGGTGAAATAAACATCACGGCTGTGACGAAACGGTGCTGTTATTGCCCCACGGCTCACTCCTTTTCGTGATGTGTTGCTTTAATGTGACCTAAGTAAGTGATCTAAATTAGCAGGTGTTTTTTTGTTTGTTTGTTTGTTTTTAACAGCAAATATTGGGCTTGTCCCACCCATGAGCTGCAACTGTGATTGGTTGTAGTTCTGCTCTGCGTTGACATCCTGTAACAGACTTTCCCCCCCATGTTGTCAGTTTCCTCAAACGTACACTGACCCCTACTGGCAGGCTTGGGTTACTTTTATCCACAGCATTCCCTCCACAGAGTTCTTGTTGAATATTTTCCAGTGTTTTGTTTTGAGAGCAACTGGCTATAATTAAGCCAAACTGCAACTGATTGGTTTCCATCCCATGGCAGGCCATGCAGGTGGGCTTAAACGGCATCTGACGCTGAAATGTTTCGACTCTGAAGACTCCAAAGGCCGTATGAAATGTAACACAAGGACGTACATGTAAAAGAAAGGGTAATGCGTTGTAGATTTGTGAAAGCGTAAAGTAAGATGGAGTAAAAGTAAGAAAAGCAAGTGAAAGAATGTGCATGTAAGTGCTTGAGGATGGCAAAAGCTCACAGCACCTGGTATTCCCAGGCGGTCTCCCATCCAAGTACTAACCAGGCCAGACCCTGCTTAGCTTCCGAGATCAGACGAGATCGGGCGTGCTCAGGGTGGTATGGCCGTAAGCGAGAGCACTGCTTCCACTCAGCCTATTTATAAGCATGCGGCAAAAGACGGCTGCCTTTTCCACACTACAGGGGACACACATTTACTCGCCCTCCTTTCTTACTTCCAAAGCAACCCCACCAAGCTCATTCAAACCAATCACACATTTCATTGCTCTCTCCTGTCCTCCTTCTCTTTTCACAAAAAAAATAAAACAACAAAACTTGCTCTTTTGGCTGACACTTGAACATTCAGCAACAAAGGCTAACGCCGGCCGCCAGACTCGGCCTTGTCAACATAAAAGTCACATAAGCCACATGAGTCGAATGGGCTTGTGAAACGGGACAATTACAAAATCACAAATCTTTCTCAACTGTCTTGGCTCCTTTTATTTACACCCCTAAATTCCACATACTAAGGTACAACAGGAATACGGGATAAATGCAGAGGCTACTTCCTACCAATATGGAAGCCGGGCAAAAAAAAAAAAAGAAAAAAGCTCACGCTAGCACGCCGGGCGAAGCATCGCTCTGAGGTGAGTTGCGAGTCGCAGGGATGCCGGTGAAGCAGGCTCGGGCTGAGTGGGCCAGCCAGCCTTTTGACTTAGGGAAGTGGCGTCGCCATGTCAAGTTCAAAGAGCTCTGTGAAGCTTTAGGGGGACAAAAGAACAACTGTTGTAGATGCAGGCAGGTCTGGGAGGAGAATTTTAAAAAAAACTCAATACAACTGGAAATCAGCCCCCCGAAACGAGAACGGGGACCCATGAATGGCGGCCCATGACTTGAGGTTGCGTGTAACGGTGAAATAAACATCACGGCTGTGACGAAACGGTGCTGTTATTGCCCCACGGCTCACTCCCTTTCGTGATGTGTTGCTTTAATGTGACCTAAGTAAGTGATCTAAATTAGCAGGTGTTTTTTTGTTTGTTTGTTTGTTTTTAACAGCAAATATTGGGCTTGTCCCACCCATGAGCTGCAACTGTGATTGGTTGTAGTTCTGCTCTGCGTTGACATCCTGTAACAGACTTTCCCCCCCATGTTGTCAGTTTCCTCAAACGTACACT
>NC_132890.1:13084816-13089816 GCF_030463535.1 Salminus brasiliensis | reverse complement strand
AACTGCTTCCACTCAGCCTATTTATAAGCATGCGGCAAAAGACGGCTGCCTTTTCCACACTACAGGGGACACACATTTACTCGCCCTCCTTTCTTACTTCCAAAGCAACCCCACCAAGCTCATTCAAACCAATCACACATTTCATTGCTCTCTCCTGTCCTCCTTCTCTTTTCACAAAAAAAATAAAACAACAAAACTTGCTCTTTTGGCTGACACTTGAACATTCAGCAACAAAGGCTAACGCCGGCCGCCAGACTCGGCCTTGTCAACATAAAAGTCACATAAGCCACATGAGTCGAATGGGCTTGTGAAACGGGACAATTACAAAATCACAAATCTTTCTCAACTGTCTTGGCTCCTTTTATTTACACCCCTAAATTCCACATACTAAGGTACAACAGGAATACGGGATAAATGCAGAGGCTACTTCCTACCAATATGGAAGCCGGGCAAAAAAAAAAAAAGAAAAAAGCTCACGCTAGCACGCCGGGCGAAGCATCGCTCTGAGATGAGTTGCGAGTCGCAGGGATGCCGGTGAAGCAGGCTCGGGCTGAGTGGGCCAGCCAGCCTTTTGACTTAGGGAAGTGGCGTCGCCATGTCAAGTTCAAAGAACTCTGTGAAGCTTTAGGGGGACAAAAGAACAACTGTTGTAGATGCAGGCAGGTCTGGGAGGAGAATTTAAAAAAAAACTCAATACAACTGGAAATCAGCCCCCCGAAACGAGAACGGGGACCCATGAATGGCGGCCCATGACTTGAGGTTGCGTGTAACGGTGAAATAAACATCACGGCTGTGACGAAACGGTGCTGTTATTGCCCCACGGCTCACTCCCTTTCGTGATGTGTTGCTTTAATGTGACCTAAGTAAGTGATCTAAATTAGCAGGTGTTTTTTTGTTTGTTTGTTTGTTTTTAACAGCAAATATTGGGCTTGTCCCACCCATGAGCTGCAACTGTGATTGGTTGTAGTTCTGCTCTGCGTTGACATCCTGTAACAGACTTTCCCCCCCATGTTGTCAGTTTCCTCAAACGTACACTGACCCCTACTGGCAGGCTTGGGTTACTTTTATCCACAGCATTCCCTCCACAGAGTTCTTGTTGAATATTTTCCAGTGTTTTGTTTTGAGAGCAACTGGCTATAATTAAGCCAAACTACAACTGATTGGTTTCCATCCCATGGCAGGCCATGCAGGTGGGCTTAAACGGCATCTGACGCTGAAATGTTTCGACTCTGAAGACTCCAAAGGCCGTATGAAATGTAACACAAGGACGTACATGTAAAAGAAAGGGTAATGCGTTGTAGATTTGTGAAAGCGTAAAGTAAGATGGAGTAAAAGTAAGAAAAGCAAGTGAAAGAATGTGCATGTAAGTGCTTGAGGATGGCAAAAGCTTACAGCACCTGGTATTCCCAGGCGGTCTCCCATCCAAGTACTAACCAGGCCCGACCCTGCTTAGCTTCCGAGATCAGACGAGATCAGGCGTGCTCAGGGTGGTATGGCCGTAAGCGAGAGCACTGCTTCCACTCAGCCTATTTATAAGCATGCGGCAAAAGACGGCTGCCTTTTCCACACTACAGGGGACACACATTTACTCGCCCTCCTTTCTTACTTCCAAAGCAACCCCACCAAGCTCATTCAAACCAATCACACATTTCATTGCTCTCTCCTGTCCTCCTTCTCTTTTCACAAAAAAAATAAAACAACAAAACTTGCTCTTTTGGCTGACACTTGAACATTCAGCAACAAAGGCTAACGCCGGCCGCCAGACTCGGCCTTGTCAACATAAAAGTCACATAAGCCACATGAGTCGAATGGGCTTGTGAAACGGGACAATTACAAAATCACAAATCTTTCTCAACTGTCTTGGCTCCTTTTATTTACACCCCTAAATTCCACATACTAAGGTACAACAGGAATACGGGATAAATGCAGAGGCTACTTCCTACCAATATGGAAGCCGGGCAAAAAAAAAAAAAGAAAAAAGCTCACGCTAGCACGCCGGGCGAAGCATCGCTCTGAGATGAGTTGCGAGTCGCAGGGATGCCGGTGAAGCAGGCTCGGGCTGAGTGGGCCAGCCAGCCTTTTGACTTAGGGAAGTGGCGTCGCCATGTCAAGTTCAAAGAACTCTGTGAAGCTTTAGGGGGACAAAAGAACAACTGTTGTAGATGCAGGCAGGTCTGGGAGGAGAATTTTAAAAAAAACTCAATACAACTGGAAATCAGCCCCCCGAAACGAGAACGGGGACCCATGAATGGCGGCCCATGACTTGAGGTTGCATGTAACGGTGAAATAAACATCACGGCTGTGACGAAACGGTGCTGTTATTGCCCCACGGCTCACTCCCTTTCGTGATGTGTTGCTTTAATGTGACCTAAGTAAGTGATCTAAATTAGCAGGTGTTTTTTTGTTTGTTTGTTTGTTTTTAACAGCAAATATTGGGCTTGTCCCACCCATGAGCTGCAACTGTGATTGGTTGTAGTTCTGCTCTGCGTTGACATCCTGTAACAGACTTTCCCCCCCATGTTGTCAGTTTCCTCAAACGTACACTGACCCCTACTGGCAGGCTTGGGTTACTTTTATCCACAGCATTCCCTCCACAGAGTTCTTGTTGAATATTTTCCAGTGTTTTGTTTTGAGAGCAACTGGCTATAATTAAGCCAAACTACAACTGATTGGTTTCCATCCCATGGCAGGCCATGCAGGTGGGCTTAAACGGCATCTGACGCTGAAATGTTTCGACTCTGAAGACTCCAAAGGCCGTATGAAATATAACACAAGGACGTACATGTAAAAGAAAGGGTAATGCGTTGTAGATTTGTGAAAGCGTAAAGTAAGATGGAGTAAAAGTAAGAAAAGCAAGTGAAAGAATGTGCATGTAAGTGCTTGAGGATGGCAAAAGCTTACAGCACCTGGTATTCCCAGGCGGTCTCCCATCCAAGTACTAACCAGGCCCGACCCTGCTTAGCTTCCGAGATCAGACGAGATCTGGCGTGCTCAGGGTGGTATGGCCGTAAGCGAGAGCACTGCTTCCACTCAGCCTATTTATAAGCATGCGGCAAAAGACGGCTGCCTTTTCCACACTACAGGGGACACACATTTACTCGCCCTCCTTTCTTACTTCCAAAGCAACCCCACCAAGCTCATTCAAACCAATCACACATTTCATTGCTCTCTCCTGTCCTCCTTCTCTTTTCACAAAAAAAATAAAACAACAAAACTTGCTCTTTTGGCTGACACTTGAACATTCAGCAACAAAGGCTAACGCCGGCCGCCAGACTCGGCCTTGTCAACATAAAAGTCACATAAGCCACATGAGTCGAATGGGCTTGTGAAACGGGACAATTACAAAATCACAAATCTTTCTCAACTGTCTTGGCTCCTTTTATTTACACCCCTAAATTCCACATACTAAGGTACAACAGGAATACGGGATAAATGCAGAGGCTACTTCCTACCAATATGGAAGCCGGGCAAAAAAAAAAAAAGAAAAAAGCTCACGCTAGCACGCCGGGCGAAGCATCGCTCTGAGGTGAGTTGCGAGTCGCAGGGATGCAGGTGAAGCAGGCTCGGGCTGAGTGGGCCAGCCAGCCTTTTGACTTAGGGAAGTGGCGTCGCCATGTCAAGTTCAAAGAGCTCTGTGAAGCTTTAGGGGGACAAAAGAACAACTGTTGTAGATGCAGGCAGGTCTGGGAGGAGAATTTAAAAAAAACTCAATACAACTGGAAATCAGCCCCCCGAAACGAGAACGGGGACCCATGAATGGCGGCCCATGACTTGAGGTTGCGTGTAACGGTGAAATAAACATCACGGCTGTGACGAAACGGTGCTGTTATTGCCCCACGGCTCACTCCCTTTCGTGATGTGTTGCTTTAATGTGACCTAAGTAAGTGATCTAAATTAGCAGGTGTTTTTTTGTTTGTTTGTTTGTTTTTAACAGCAAATATTGGGCTTGTCCCACCCATGAGCTGCAACTGTGATTGGTTGTAGTTCTGCTCTGCGTTGACATCCTGTAACAGACTTTCCCCCCCATGTTGTCAGTTTCCTCAAACGTACACTGACCCCTACTGGCAGGCTTGGGTTACTTTTATCCACAGCATTCCCTCCACAGAGTTCTTGTTGAATATTTTCCAGTGTTTTGTTTTGAGAGCAACTGGCTATAATTAAGCCAAACTACAACTGATTGGTTTCCATCCCATGGCAGGCCATGCAGGTGGGCTTAAACGGCATCTGACGCTGAAATGTTTCGACTCTGAAGACTCCAAAGGCCGTATGAAATGTAACACAAGGACGTACATGTAAAAGAAAGGGTAATGCGTTGTAGATTTGTGAAAGCGTAAAGTAAGATGGAGTAAAAGTAAGAAAAGCAAGTGAAAGAATGTGCATGTAAGTGCTTGAGGATGGCAAAAGCTTACAGCACCTGGTATTCCCAGGCGGTCTCCCATCCAAGTACTAACCAGGCCCGACCCTGCTTAGCTTCCGAGATCAGACGAGATCGGGCGTGCTCAGGGTGGTATGGCCGTAAGCGAGAGCACTGCTTCCACTCAGCCTATTTATAAGCATGCGGCAAAAGACGGCTGCCTTTTCCACACTACAGAGGACACACATTTACTCGCCCTCCTTTCTTACTTCCAAAGCAACCCCACCAAGCTCATTCAAACCAATCACACATTTCATTGCTCTCTCCTGTCCTCCTTCTCTTTTCACAAAAAAAATAAAACAACAAAACTTGCTCTTTTGGCTGACACTTGAACATTCAGCAACAAAGGCTAACGCCGGCCGCCAGACTCGGCCTTGTCAACATAAAAGTCACATAAGCCACATGAGTCGAATGGGCTCGTGAAACGGGACAATTACAAAATCACAAATCTTTCTCAACTGTCTTGGCTCCTTTTATTTACACCCCTAAATTCCACATACTAAGGTACAACAGGAATACGGGATAAATGCAGAGGCTACTTCCTACCAATATGGAAGCCGGGCAAAAAAAAAAAAAGAAAAAAGCT
>NC_132890.1:13074816-13077316 GCF_030463535.1 Salminus brasiliensis | reverse complement strand
ACCAATATGGAAGCCGGGCAAAAAAAAAAAAAGAAAAAAGCTCACGCTAGCACGCCGGGCGAAGCATCGCTCTGAGATGAGTTGCGAGTCGCAGGGATGCCGGTGAAGCAGGCTCGGGCTGAGTGGGCCAGCCAGCCTTTTGACTTAGGGAAGTGGCGTCGCCATGTCAAGTTCAAAGAACTCTGTGAAGCTTTAGGGGGACAAAAGAACAACTGTTGTAGATGCAGGCAGGTCTGGGAGGAGAATTTTAAAAAAAACTCAATACAACTGGAAATCAGCCCCCCGAAACGAGAACGGGGACCCATGAATGGCGGCCCATGACTTGAGGTTGCGTGTAACGGTGAAATAAACATCACGGCTGTGACGAAACGGTGCTGTTATTGCCCCACGGCTCACTCCCTTTCGTGATGTGTTGCTTTAATGTGACCTAAGTAAGTGATCTAAATTAGCAGGTGTTTTTTTGTTTGTTTGTTTGTTTTTAACAGCAAATATTGGGCTTGTCCCACCCATGAGCTGCAACTGTGATTGGTTGTAGTTCTGCTCTGCGTTGACATCCTGTAACAGACTTTCCCCCCCATGTTGTCAGTTTCCTCAAACGTACACTGACCCCTACTGGCAGGCTTGGGTTACTTTTATCCACAGCATTCCCTCCACAGAGTTCTTGTTGAATATTTTCCAGTGTTTTGTTTTGAGAGCAACTGGCTATAATTAAGCCAAACTACAACTGATTGGTTTCCATCCCATGGCAGGCCATGCAGGTGGGCTTAAACGGCATCTGACGCTGAAATGTTTCGACTCTGAAGACTCCAAAGGCCGTATGAAATGTAACACAAGGACGTACATGTAAAAGAAAGGGTAATGCGTTGTAGATTTGTGAAAGCGTAAAGTAAGATGGAGTAAAAGTAAGAAAAGCAAGTGAAAGAATGTGCATGTAAGTGCTTGAGGATGGCAAAAGCTTACAGCACCTGGTATTCCCAGGCGGTCTCCCATCCAAGTACTAACCAGGCCCGACCCTGCTTAGCTTCCGAGATCAGACGAGATCGGGCGTGCTCAGGGTGGTATGGCCGTAAGCGAGAGCACTGCTTCCACTCAGCCTATTTATAAGCATGCGGCAAAAGACGGCTGCCTTTTCCACACTACAGGGGACACACATTTACTCGCCCTCCTTTCTTACTTCCAAAGCAACCCCACCAAGCTCATTCAAACCAATCACACATTTCATTGCTCTCTCCTGTCCTCCTTCTCTTTTCACAAAAAAAATAAAACAACAAAACTTGCTCTTTTGGCTGACACTTGAACATTCAGCAACAAAGGCTAACGCCGGCCGCCAGACTCGGCCTTGTCAACATAAAAGTCACATAAGCCACATGAGTCGAATGGGCTCGTGAAACGGGACAATTACAAAATCACAAATCTTTCTCAACTGTCTTGGCTCCTTTTATTTACACCCCTAAATTCCACATACTAAGGTACAACAGGAATACGGGATAAATGCAGAGGCTACTTCCTACCAATATGGAAGCCGGGCAAAAAAAAAAAAAGAAAAAAGCTCACGCTAGCACGCCGGGCGAAGCATCGCTCTGAGATGAGTTGCGAGTCGCAGGGATGCCGGTGAAGCAGGCTCGGGCTGAGTGGGCCAGCCAGCCTTTTGACTTAGGGAAGTGGCGTCGCCATGTCAAGTTCAAAGAACTCTGTGAAGCTTTAGGGGGACAAAAGAACAACTGTTGTAGATGCAGGCAGGTCTGGGAGGAGAATTTTAAAAAAAACTCAATACAACTGGAAATCAGCCCCCCGAAACGAGAACGGGGACCCATGAATGGCGGCCCATGACTTGAGGTTGCGTGTAACGGTGAAATAAACATCACGGCTGTGACGAAACGGTGCTGTTATTGCCCCACGGCTCACTCCCTTTCGTGATGTGTTGCTTTAATGTGACCTAAGTAAGTGATCTAAATTAGCAGGTGTTTTTTTGTTTGTTTGTTTGTTTTTAACAGCAAATATTGGGCTTGTCCCACCCATGAGCTGCAACTGTGATTGGTTGTAGTTCTGCTCTGCGTTGACATCCTGTAACAGACTTTCCCCCCCATGTTGTCAGTTTCCTCAAACGTACACTGACCCCTACTGGCAGGCTTGGGTTACTTTTATCCACAGCATTCCCTCCACAGAGTTCTTGTTGAATATTTTCCAGTGTTTTGTTTTGAGAGCAACTGGCTATAATTAAGCCAAACTACAACTGATTGGTTTCCATCCCATGGCAGGCCATGCAGGTGGGCTTAAACGGCATCTGACGCTGAAATGTTTCGACTCTGAAGACTCCAAAGGCCGTATGAAATGTAACACAAGGACGTACATGTAAAAGAAAGGGTAATGCGTTGTAGATTTGTGAAAGCGTAAAGTAAGATGGAGTAAAAGTAAGAAAAGCAAGTGAAAGAATGTGCATGTAAGTGCTTGAGGATGGCAAAAGCTTACAGCACCTGGTATTCCCAGGCGGTCTCCCATC
>NC_132890.1:13052316-13057316 GCF_030463535.1 Salminus brasiliensis | reverse complement strand
CCCCACGGCTCACTCCCTTTCGTGATGTGTTGCTTTAATGTGACCTAAGTAAGTGATCTAAATTAGCAGGTGTTTTTTTGTTTGTTTGTTTGTTTTTAACAGCAAATATTGGGCTTGTCCCACCCATGAGCTGCAACTGTGATTGGTTGTAGTTCTGCTCTGCGTTGACATCCTGTAACAGACTTTCCCCCCCATGTTGTCAGTTTCCTCAAACGTACACTGACCCCTACTGGCAGGCTTGGGTTACTTTTATCCACAGCATTCCCTCCACAGAGTTCTTGTTGAATATTTTCCAGTGTTTTGTTTTGAGAGCAACTGGCTATAATTAAGCCAAACTACAACTGATTGGTTTCCATCCCATGGCAGGCCATGCAGGTGGGCTTAAACGGCATCTGACGCTGAAATGTTTCGACTCTGAAGACTCCAAAGGCCGTATGAAATGTAACACAAGGACGTACATGTAAAAGAAAGGGTAATGCGTTGTAGATTTGTGAAAGCGTAAAGTAAGATGGAGTAAAAGTAAGAAAAGCAAGTGAAAGAATGTGCATGTAAGTGCTTGAGGATGGCAAAAGCTTACAGCACCTGGTATTCCCAGGCGGTCTCCCATCCAAGTACTAACCAGGCCCGACCCTGCTTAGCTTCCGAGATCAGACGAGATCGGGCGTGCTCAGGGTGGTATGGCCGTAAGCGAGAGCACTGCTTCCACTCAGCCTATTTATAAGCATGCGGCAAAAGACGGCTGCCTTTTCCACACTACAGGGGACACACATTTACTCGCCCTCCTTTCTTACTTCCAAAGCAACCCCACCAAGCTCATTCAAACCAATCACACATTTCATTGCTCTCTCCTGTCCTCCTTCTCTTTTCACAAAAAAAATAAAACAACAAAACTTGCTCTTTTGGCTGACACTTGAACATTCAGCAACAAAGGCTAACGCCGGCCGCCAGACTCGGCCTTGTCAACATAAAAGTCACATAAGCCACATGAGTCGAATGGGCTCGTGAAACGGGACAATTACAAAATCACAAATCTTTCTCAACTGTCTTGGCTCCTTTTATTTACACCCCTAAATTCCACATACTAAGGTACAACAGGAATACGGGATAAATGCAGAGGCTACTTCCTACCAATATGGAAGCCGGGCAAAAAAAAAAAAAGAAAAAAGCTCACGCTAGCACGCCGGGCGAAGCATCGCTCTGAGATGAGTTGCGAGTCGCAGGGATGCCGGTGAAGCAGGCTCGGGCTGAGTGGGCCAGCCAGCCTTTTGACTTAGGGAAGTGGCGTCGCCATGTCAAGTTCAAAGAACTCTGTGAAGCTTTAGGGGGACAAAAGAACAACTGTTGTAGATGCAGGCAGGTCTGGGAGGAGAATTTAAAAAAAAACTCAATACAACTGGAAATCAGCCCCCCGAAACGAGAACGGGGACCCATGAATGGCGGCCCATGACTTGAGGTTGCGTGTAACGGTGAAATAAACATCACGGCTGTGACGAAACGGTGCTGTTATTGCCCCACGGCTCACTCCCTTTCGTGATGTGTTGCTTTAATGTGACCTAAGTAAGTGATCTAAATTAGCAGGTGTTTTTTTGTTTGTTTGTTTGTTTTTAACAGCAAATATTGGGCTTGTCCCACCCATGAGCTGCAACTGTGATTGGTTGTAGTTCTGCTCTGCGTTGACATCCTGTAACAGACTTTCCCCCCCATGTTGTCAGTTTCCTCAAACGTACACTGACCCCTACTGGCAGGCTTGGGTTACTTTTATCCACAGCATTCCCTCCACAGAGTTCTTGTTGAATATTTTCCAGTGTTTTGTTTTGAGAGCAACTGGCTATAATTAAGCCAAACTACAACTGATTGGTTTCCATCCCATGGCAGGCCATGCAGGTGGGCTTAAACGGCATCTGACGCTGAAATGTTTCGACTCTGAAGACTCCAAAGGCCGTATGAAATGTAACACAAGGACGTACATGTAAAAGAAAGGGTAATGCGTTGTAGATTTGTGAAAGCGTAAAGTAAGATGGAGTAAAAGTAAGAAAAGCAAGTGAAAGAATGTGCATGTAAGTGCTTGAGGATGGCAAAAGCTTACAGCACCTGGTATTCCCAGGCGGTCTCCCATCCAAGTACTAACCAGGCCCAACCCTGCTTAGCTTCCGAGATCAGACGAGATCGGGCGTGCTCAGGGTGGTATGGCCGTAAGCGAGAGCACTGCTTCCACTCAGCCTATTTATAAGCATGCGGCAAAAGACGGCTGCCTTTTCCACACTACAGGGGACACACATTTACTCGCCCTCCTTTCTTACTTCCAAAGCAACCCCACCAAGCTCATTCAAACCAATCACACATTTCATTGCTCTCTCCTGTCCTCCTTCTCTTTTCACAAAAAAAATAAAACAACAAAACTTGCTCTTTTGGCTGACACTTGAACATTCAGCAACAAAGGCTAACGCCGGCCGCCAGACTCGGCCTTGTCAACATAAAAGTCACATAAGCCACATGAGTCGAATGGGCTCGTGAAACGGGACAATTACAAAATCACAAATCTTTCTCAACTGTCTTGGCTCCTTTTATTTACACCCCTAAATTCCACATACTAAGGTACAACAGGAATACGGGATAAATGCAGAGGCTACTTCCTACCAATATGGAAGCCGGGCAAAAAAAAAAAAAGAAAAAAGCTCACGCTAGCACGCCGGGCGAAGCATCGCTCTGAGATGAGTTGCGAGTCGCAGGGATGCCGGTGAAGCAGGCTCGGGCTGAGTGGGCCAGCCAGCCTTTTGACTTAGGGAAGTGGCGTCGCCATGTCAAGTTCAAAGAACTCTGTGAAGCTTTAGGGGGACAAAAGAACAACTGTTGTAGATGCAGGCAGGTCTGGGAGGAGAATTTAAAAAAAAACTCAATACAACTGGAAATCAGCCCCCCGAAACGAGAACGGGGACCCATGAATGGCGGCCCATGACTTGAGGTTGCGTGTAACGGTGAAATAAACATCACGGCTGTGACGAAACGGTGCTGTTATTGCCCCACGGCTCACTCCCTTTCGTGATGTGTTGCTTTAATGTGACCTAAGTAAGTGATCTAAATTAGCAGGTGTTTTTTTGTTTGTTTGTTTGTTTTTAACAGCAAATATTGGGCTTGTCCCACCCATGAGCTGCAACTGTGATTGGTTGTAGTTCTGCTCTGCGTTGACATCCTGTAACAGACTTTCCCCCCCATGTTGTCAGTTTCCTCAAACGTACACTGACCCCTACTGGCAGGCTTGGGTTACTTTTATCCACAGCATTCCCTCCACAGAGTTCTTGTTGAATATTTTCCAGTGTTTTGTTTTGAGAGCAACTGGCTATAATTAAGCCAAACTACAACTGATTGGTTTCCATCCCATGGCAGGCCATGCAGGTGGGCTTAAACGGCATCTGACGCTGAAATGTTTCGACTCTGAAGACTCCAAAGGCCGTATGAAATGTAACACAAGGACGTACATGTAAAAGAAAGGGTAATGCGTTGTAGATTTGTGAAAGCGTAAAGTAAGATGGAGTAAAAGTAAGAAAAGCAAGTGAAAGAATGTGCATGTAAGTGCTTGAGGATGGCAAAAGCTTACAGCACCTGGTATTCCCAGGCGGTCTCCCATCCAAGTACTAACCAGGCCCGACCCTGCTTAGCTTCCGAGATCAGACGAGATCGGGCGTGCTCAGGGTGGTATGGCCGTAAGCGAGAGCACTGCTTCCACTCAGCCTATTTATAAGCATGCGGCAAAAGACGGCTGCCTTTTCCATACTACAGGGGACACACATTTACTCGCCCTCCTTTCTTACTTCCAAAGCAACCCCACCAAGCTCATTCAAACCAATCACACATTTCATTGCTCTCTCCTGTCCTCCTTCTCTTTTCACAAAAAAAATAAAACAACAAAACTTGCTCTTTTGGCTGACACTTGAACATTCAGCAACAAAGGCTAACGCCGGCCGCCAGACTCGGCCTTGTCAACATAAAAGTCACATAAGCCACATGAGTCGAATGGGCTTGTGAAACGGGACAATTACAAAATCACAAATCTTTCTCAACTGTCTTGGCTCCTTTTATTTACACCCCTAAATTCCACATACTAAGGTACAACAGGAATACGGGATAAATGCAGAGGCTACTTCCTACCAATATGGAAGCCGGGCAAAAAAAAAAAAAGAAAAAAGCTCACGCTAGCACGCCGGGCGAAGCATCGCTCTGAGGTGAGTTGCGAGTCGCAGGGATGCCGGTGAAGCAGGCTCGGGCTGAGTGGGCCAGCCAGCCTTTTGACTTAGGGAAGTGGCGTCGCCATGTCAAGTTCAAAGAGCTCTGTGAAGCTTTAGGGGGACAAAAGAACAACTGTTGTAGATGCAGGCAGGTCTGGGAGGAGAATTTAAAAAAAAACTCAATACAACTGGAAATCAGCCCCCCGAAACGAGAACGGGGACCCATGAATGGCGGCCCATGACTTGAGGTTGCGTGTAACGGTGAAATAAACATCACGGCTGTGACGAAACGGTGCTGTTATTGCCCCACGGCTCACTCCTTTTCGTGATGTGTTGCTTTAATGTGACCTAAGTAAGTGATCTAAATTAGCAGGTGTTTTTTTGTTTGTTTGTTTGTTTTTAACAGCAAATATTGGGCTTGTCCCACCCATGAGCTGCAACTGTGATTGGTTGTAGTTCTGCTCTGCGTTGACATCCTGTAACAGACTTTCCCCCCCATGTTGTCAGTTTCCTCAAACGTACACTGACCCCTACTGGCAGGCTTGGGTTACTTTTATCCACAGCATTCCCTCCACAGAGTTCTTGTTGAATATTTTCCAGTGTTTTGTTTTGAGAGCAACTGGCTATAATTAAGCCAAACTGCAACTGATTGGTTTCCATCCCATGGCAGGCCATGCAGGTGGGCTTAAACGGCATCTGACGCTGAAATGTTTCGACTCTGAAGACTCCAAAGGCCGTATGAAATGTAACACAAGGACGTACATGTAAAAGAAAGGG
>NC_132890.1:13044816-13047316 GCF_030463535.1 Salminus brasiliensis | reverse complement strand
AGACTCGGCCTTGTCAACATAAAAGTCACATAAGCCACATGAGTCGAATGGGCTTGTGAAACGGGACAATTACAAAATCACAAATCTTTCTCAACTGTCTTGGCTCCTTTTATTTACACCCCTAAATTCCACATACTAAGGTACAACAGGAATACGGGATAAATGCAGAGGCTACTTCCTACCAATATGGAAGCCGGGCAAAAAAAAAAAAAGAAAAAAGCTCACGCTAGCACGCCGGGCGAAGCATCGCTCTGAGATGAGTTGCGAGTCGCAGGGATGCCGGTGAAGCAGGCTCGGGCTGAGTGGGCCAGCCAGCCTTTTGACTTAGGGAAGTGGCGTCGCCATGTCAAGTTCAAAGAACTCTGTGAAGCTTTAGGGGGACAAAAGAACAACTGTTGTAGATGCAGGCAGGTCTGGGAGGAGAATTTTAAAAAAAACTCAATACAACTGGAAATCAGCCCCCCGAAACGAGAACGGGGACCCATGAATGGCGGCCCATGACTTGAGGTTGCATGTAACGGTGAAATAAACATCACGGCTGTGACGAAACGGTGCTGTTATTGCCCCACGGCTCACTCCCTTTCGTGATGTGTTGCTTTAATGTGACCTAAGTAAGTGATCTAAATTAGCAGGTGTTTTTTTGTTTGTTTGTTTGTTTTTAACAGCAAATATTGGGCTTGTCCCACCCATGAGCTGCAACTGTGATTGGTTGTAGTTCTGCTCTGCGTTGACATCCTGTAACAGACTTTCCCCCCCATGTTGTCAGTTTCCTCAAACGTACACTGACCCCTACTGGCAGGCTTGGGTTACTTTTATCCACAGCATTCCCTCCACAGAGTTCTTGTTGAATATTTTCCAGTGTTTTGTTTTGAGAGCAACTGGCTATAATTAAGCCAAACTACAACTGATTGGTTTCCATCCCATGGCAGGCCATGCAGGTGGGCTTAAACGGCATCTGACGCTGAAATGTTTCGACTCTGAAGACTCCAAAGGCCGTATGAAATGTAACACAAGGACGTACATGTAAAAGAAAGGGTAATGCGTTGTAGATTTGTGAAAGCGTAAAGTAAGATGGAGTAAAAGTAAGAAAAGCAAGTGAAAGAATGTGCATGTAAGTGCTTGAGGATGGCAAAAGCTTACAGCACCTGGTATTCCCAGGCGGTCTCCCATCCAAGTACTAACCAGGCCCGACCCTGCTTAGCTTCCGAGATCAGACGAGATCGGGCGTGCTCAGGGTGGTATGGCCGTAAGCGAGAGCACTGCTTCCACTCAGCCTATTTATAAGCATGCGGCAAAAGACGGCTGCCTTTTCCACACTACAGGGGACACACATTTACTCGCCCTCCTTTCTTACTTCCAAAGCAACCCCACCAAGCTCATTCAAACCAATCACACATTTCATTGCTCTCTCCTGTCCTCCTTCTCTTTTCACAAAAAAAATAAAACAACAAAACTTGCTCTTTTGGCTGACACTTGAACATTCAGCAACAAAGGCTAACGCCGGCCGCCAGACTCGGCCTTGTCAACATAAAAGTCACATAAGCCACATGAGTCGAATGGGCTTGTGAAACGGGACAATTACAAAATCACAAATCTTTCTCAACTGTCTTGGCTCCTTTTATTTACACCCCTAAATTCCACATACTAAGGTACAACAGGAATACGGGATAAATGCAGAGGCTACTTCCTACCAATATGGAAGCCGGGCAAAAAAAAAAAAAGAAAAAAGCTCACGCTAGCACGCCGGGCGAAGCATCGCTCTGAGATGAGTTGCGAGTCGCAGGGATGCCGGTGAAGCAGGCTCGGGCTGAGTGGGCCAGCCAGCCTTTTGACTTAGGGAAGTGGCGTCGCCATGTCAAGTTCAAAGAACTCTGTGAAGCTTTAGGGGGACAAAAGAACAACTGTTGTAGATGCAGGCAGGTCTGGGAGGAGAATTTTAAAAAAAACTCAATACAACTGGAAATCAGCCCCCCGAAACGAGAACGGGGACCCATGAATGGCGGCCCATGACTTGAGGTTGCGTGTAACGGTGAAATAAACATCACGGCTGTGACGAAACGGTGCTGTTATTGCCCCACGGCTCACTCCCTTTCGTGATGTGTTGCTTTAATGTGACCTAAGTAAGTGATCTAAATTAGCAGGTGTTTTTTTGTTTGTTTGTTTGTTTTTAACAGCAAATATTGGGCTTGTCCCACCCATGAGCTGCAACTGTGATTGGTTGTAGTTCTGCTCTGCGTTGACATCCTGTAACAGACTTTCCCCCCCATGTTGTCAGTTTCCTCAAACGTACACTGACCCCTACTGGCAGGCTTGGGTTACTTTTATCCACAGCATTCCCTCCACAGAGTTCTTGTTGAATATTTTCCAGTGTTTTGTTTTGAGAGCAACTGGCTATAATTAAGCCAAACTACAACTGATTGGTTTCCATCCCATGGCAGGCCATGCAGGTGGGCTTAAACGGCATCTGACGCTGAAATGTTTCGACTCTGAAGACTCCAAA
>NC_132890.1:13032316-13037316 GCF_030463535.1 Salminus brasiliensis | reverse complement strand
TTAAACGGCATCTGACGCTGAAATGTTTCGACTCTGAAGACTCCAAAGGCCGTATGAAATGTAACACAAGGACGTACATGTAAAAGAAAGGGTAATGCGTTGTAGATTTGTGAAAGCGTAAAGTAAGATGGAGTAAAAGTAAGAAAAGCAAGTGAAAGAATGTGCATGTAAGTGCTTGAGGATGGCAAAAGCTTACAGCACCTGGTATTCCCAGGTGGTCTCCCATCCAAGTACTAACCAGGCCCGACCCTGCTTAGCTTCCGAGATCAGACGAGATCGGGCGTGCTCAGGGTGGTATGGCCGTAAGCTAGAGCACTGCTTCCACTCAGCCTATTTATAAGCATGCGGCAAAAGACGGCTGCCTTTTCCACACTACAGAGGACACACATTTACTCGCCCTCCTTTCTTACTTCCAAAGCAACCCCACCAAGCTCATTCAAACCAATCACACATTTCATTGCTCTCTCCTGTCCTCCTTCTCTTTTCACAAAAAAAATAAAACAACAAAACTTGCTCTTTTGGCTGACACTTGAACATTCAGCAACAAAGGCTAACGCCGGCCGCCAGACTCGGCCTTGTCAACATAAAAGTCACATAAGCCACATGAGTCGAATGGGCTTGTGAAACGGGACAATTACAAAATCACAAATCTTTCTCAACTGTCTTGGCTCCTTTTATTTACACCCCTAAATTCCACATACTAAGGTACAACAGGAATACGGGATAAATGCAGAGGCTACTTCCTACCAATATGGAAGCCGGGCAAAAAAAAAAAAAGAAAAAAGCTCACGCTAGCACGCCGGGCGAAGCATCGCTCTGAGATGAGTTGCGAGTCGCAGGGATGCCGGTGAAGCAGGCTCGGGCTGAGTGGGCCAGCCAGCCTTTTGACTTAGGGAAGTGGCGTCGCCATGTCAAGTTCAAAGAACTCTGTGAAGCTTTAGGGGGACAAAAGAACAACTGTTGTAGATGCAGGCAGGTCTGGGAGGAGAATTTTAAAAAAAACTCAATACAACTGGAAATCAGCCCCCCGAAACGAGAACGGGGACCCATGAATGGCGGCCCATGACTTGAGGTTGCGTGTAACGGTGAAATAAACATCACGGCTGTGACGAAACGGTGCTGTTATTGCCCCACGGCTCACTCCCTTTCGTGATGTGTTGCTTTAATGTGACCTAAGTAAGTGATCTAAATTAGCAGGTGTTTTTTTGTTTGTTTGTTTGTTTTTAACAGCAAATATTGGGCTTGTCCCACCCATGAGCTGCAACTGTGATTGGTTGTAGTTCTGCTCTGCGTTGACATCCTGTAACAGACTTTCCCCCCATGTTGTCAGTTTCCTCAAACGTACACTGACCCCTACTGGCAGGCTTGGGTTACTTTTATCCACAGCATTCCCTCCACAGAGTTCTTGTTGAATATTTTCCAGTGTTTTGTTTTGAGAGCAACTGGCTATAATTAAGCCAAACTACAACTGATTGGTTTCCATCCCATGGCAGGCCATGCAGGTGGGCTTAAACGGCATCTGACGCTGAAATGTTTCGACTCTGAAGACTCCAAAGGCCGTATGAAATGTAACACAAGGACGTACATGTAAAAGAAAGGGTAATGCGTTGTAGATTTGTGAAAGCGTAAAGTAAGATGGAGTAAAAGTAAGAAAAGCAAGTGAAAGAATGTGCATGTAAGTGCTTGAGGATGGCAAAAGCTTACAGCACCTGGTATTCCCAGGCGGTCTCCCATCCAAGTACTAACCAGGCCCGACCCTGCTTAGCTTCCGAGATCAGACTAGATCGGGCGTGCTCAGGGTGGTATGGCCGTAAGCGAGAGCACTGCTTCCACTCAGCCTATTTATAAGCATGCGGCAAAAGACGGCTGCCTTTTCCACACTACAGGGGACACACATTTACTCGCCCTCCTTTCTTACTTCCAAAGCAACCCCACCAAGCTCATTCAAACCAATCACACATTTCATTGCTCTCTCCTGTCCTCCTTCTCTTTTCACAAAAAAAATAAAACAACAAAACTTGCTCTTTTGGCTGACACTTGAACATTCAGCAACAAAGGCTAACGCCGGCCGCCAGACTCGGCCTTGTCAACATAAAAGTCACATAAGCCACATGAGTCGAATGGGCTCGTGAAACGGGACAATTACAAAATCACAAATCTTTCTCAACTGTCTTGGCTCCTTTTATTTACACCCCTAAATTCCACATACTAAGGTACAACAGGAATACGGGATAAATGCAGAGGCTACTTCCTACCAATATGGAAGCCGGGCAAAAAAAAAAAAAGAAAAAAGCTCACGCTAGCACGCCGGGCGAAGCATCGCTCTGAGGTGAGTTGCGAGTCGCAGGGATGCCGGTGAAGCAGGCTCGGGCTGAGTGGGCCAGCCAGCCTTTTGACTTAGGGAAGTGGCGTCGCCATGTCAAGTTCAAAGAACTCTGTGAAGCTTTAGGGGGACAAAAGAACAACTGTTGTAGATGCAGGCAGGTCTGGGAGGAGAATTTTAAAAAAACTCAATACAACTGGAAATCAGCCCCCCGAAACGAGAACGGGGACCCATGAATGGCGGCCCATGACTTGAGGTTGCGTGTAACGGTGAAATAAACATCACGGCTGTGACGAAACGGTGCTGTTATTGCCCCACGGCTCACTCCCTTTCGTGATGTGTTGCTTTAATGTGACCTAAGTAAGTGATCTAAATTAGCAGGTGTTTTTTTGTTTGTTTGTTTGTTTTTAACAGCAAATATTGGGCTTGTCCCACCCATGAGCTGCAACTGTGATTGGTTGTAGTTCTGCTCTGCGTTGACATCCTGTAACAGACTTTCCCCCCCATGTTGTCAGTTTCCTCAAACGTACACTGACCCCTACTGGCAGGCTTGGGTTACTTTTATCCACAGCATTCCCTCCACAGAGTTCTTGTTGAATATTTTCCAGTGTTTTGTTTTGAGAGCAACTGGCTATAATTAAGCCAAACTACAACTGATTGGTTTCCATCCCATGGCAGGCCATGCAGGTGGGCTTAAACGGCATCTGACGCTGAAATGTTTCGACTCTGAAGACTCCAAAGGCCGTATGAAATGTAACACAAGGACGTACATGTAAAAGAAAGGGTAATGCGTTGTAGATTTGTGAAAGCGTAAAGTAAGATGGAGTAAAAGTAAGAAAAGCAAGTGAAAGAATGTGCATGTAAGTGCTTGAGGATGGCAAAAGCTTACAGCACCTGGTATTCCCAGGCGGTCTCCCATCCAAGTACTAACCAGGCCCGACCCTGCTTAGCTTCCGAGATCAGACTAGATCGGGCGTGCTCAGGGTGGTATGGCCGTAAGCGAGAGCACTGCTTCCACTCAGCCTATTTATAAGCATGCGGCAAAAGACGGCTGCCTTTTCCACACTACAGGGGACACACATTTACTCGCCCTCCTTTCTTACTTCCAAAGCAACCCCACCAAGCTCATTCAAACCAATCACACATTTCATTGCTCTCTCCTGTCCTCCTTCTCTTTTCACAAAAAAAATAAAACAACAAAACTTGCTCTTTTGGCTGACACTTGAACATTCAGCAACAAAGGCTAACGCCGGCCGCCAGACTCGGCCTTGTCAACATAAAAGTCACATAAGCCACATGAGTCGAATGGGCTCGTGAAACGGGACAATTACAAAATCACAAATCTTTCTCAACTGTCTTGGCTCCTTTTATTTACACCCCTAAATTCCACATACTAAGGTACAACAGGAATACGGGATAAATGCAGAGGCTACTTCCTACCAATATGGAAGCCGGGCAAAAAAAAAAAAAGAAAAAAGCTCACGCTAGCACGCCGGGCGAAGCATCGCTCTGAGGTGAGTTGCGAGTCGCAGGGATTCCGGTGAAGCAGGCTCGGGCTGAGTGGGCCAGCCAGCCTTTTGACTTAGGGAAGTGGCGTCGCCATGTCAAGTTCAAAGAGCTCTGTGAAGCTTTAGGGGGACAAAAGAACAACTGTTGTAGATGCAGGCAGGTCTGGGAGGAGAATTTTAAAAAAACTCAATACAACTGGAAATCAGCCCCCCGAAACGAGAACGGGGACCCATGAATGGCGGCCCATGACTTGATGTTGCGTGTAACGGTGAAATAAACATCACGGCTGTGACGAAACGGTGCTGTTATTGCCCCACGGCTCACTCCCTTTCGTGATGTGTTGCTTTAATGTGACCTAAGTAAGTGATCTAAATTAGCAGGTGTTTTTTTGTTTGTTTGTTTGTTTTTAACAGCAAATATTGGGCTTGTCCCACCCATGAGCTGCAGCTGTGATTGGTTGTAGTTCTGCTCTGCGTTGACATCCTGTAACAGACTTTCCCCCCCATGTTGTCAGTTTCCTCAAACGTACACTGACCCCTACTGGCAGGCTTGGGTTACTTTTATCCACAGCATTCCCTCCACAGAGTTCTTGTTGAATATTTTCCAGTGTTTTGTTTTGAGAGCAACTGGCTATAATTAAGCCAAACTACAACTGATTGGTTTCCATCCCATGGCAGGCCATGCAGGTGGGCTTAAACGGCATCTGACGCTGAAATGTTTCGACTCTGAAGACTCCAAAGGCCGTATGAAATGTAACACAAGGACGTACATGTAAAAGAAAGGGTAATGCGTTGTAGATTTGTGAAAGCGTAAAGTAAGATGGAGTAAAAGTAAGAAAAGCAAGTGAAAGAATGTGCATGTAAGTGCTTGAGGATGGCAAAAGCTTACAGCACCTGGTATTCCCAGGCGGTCTCCCATCCAAGTACTAACCAGGCCCAACCCTGCTTAGCTTCCGAGATCAGCCGAGATCGGGCGTGCTCAGGGTGGTATGGCCGTAAGCGAGAGCACTGCTTCCACTCAGCCTATTTATAAGCATGCGGCAAAAGACGGCTGCCTTTTCCACACTACAGGGGACACACATTTACTCGCCCTCCTTTCTTACTTCCAAAGCAACCCCACCAAGCTCATTCAAACCAATCACACATTTCATTGCTCTCTCCTGTCCTCC
>NC_132890.1:13017316-13019816 GCF_030463535.1 Salminus brasiliensis | reverse complement strand
CAAGTTCAAAGAGCTCTGTGAAGCTTTAGGGGGACAAAAGAACAACTGTTGTAGATGCAGGCAGGTCTGGGAGGAGAATTTTAAAAAAACTCAATACAACTGGAAATCAGCCCCCCGAAACGAGAACGGGGACCCATGAATGGCGGCCCATGACTCGAGGTTGCGTGTAACGGTGAAATAAACATCACGGCTGTGACGAAACGGTGCTGTTATTGCCCCACGGCTCACTCCCTTTCGTGATGTGTTGCTTTAATGTGACCTAAGTAAGTGATCTAAATTAGCAGGTGTTTTTTTGTTTGTTTGTTTGTTTTTAACAGCAAATATTGGGCTTGTCCCAACCATGAGCTGCAACTGTGATTGGTTGTAGTTCTGCTCTGCGTTGACATCCTGTAACAGACTTTCCCCCCCATGTTGTCAGTTTCCTCAAACGTACACTGACCCCTACTGGCAGGCTTGGGTTACTTTTATCCACAGCATTCCCTCCACAGAGTTCTTGTTGAATATTTTCCAGTGTTTTGTTTTGAGAGCAACTGGCTATAATTAAGCCAAACTACAACTGATTGGTTTCCATCCCATGGCAGGCCATGCAGGTGGGCTTAAACGGCATCTGACGCTGAAATGTTTCGACTCTGAAGACTCCAAAGGCCGTATGAAATGTAACACAAGGACGTACATGTAAAAGAAAGGGTAATGCGTTGTAGATTTGTGAAAGCGTAAAGTAAGATGGAGTAAAAGTAAGAAAAGCAAGTGAAAGAATGTGCATGTAAGTGCTTGAGGATGGCAAAAGCTTACAGCACCTGGTATTCCCAGGCGGTCTCCCATCCAAGTACTAACCAGGCCCGACCCTGCTTAGCTTCCGAAATCAGACTAGATCGGGCGTGCTCAGGGTGGTATGGCCGTAAGCGAGAGCACTGCTTCCACTCAGCCTATTTATAAGCATGCGGCAAAAGACGGCTGCCTTTTCCACACTACAGGGGACACACATTTACTCGCCCTCCTTTCTTACTTCCAAAGCAACCCCACCAAGCTCATTCAAACCAATCACACATTTCATTGCTCTCTCCTGTCCTCCTTCTCTTTTCACAAAAAAAATAAAACAACAAAACTTGCTCTTTTGGCTGACACTTGAACATTCAGCAACAAAGGCTAACGCCGGCCGCCAGACTCGGCCTTGTCAACATAAAAGTCACATAAGCCACATGAGTCGAATGGGCTCGTGAAACGGGACAATTACAAAATCACAAATCTTTCTCAACTGTCTTGGCTCCTTTTATTTACACCCCTAAATTCCACATACTAAGGTACAACAGGAATACGGGATAAATGCAGAGGCTACTTCCTACCAATATGGAAGCCGGGCAAAAAAAAAAAAAGAAAAAAGCTCACGCTAGCACGCCGGGCGAAGCATCGCTCTGAGGTGAGTTGCGAGTCGCAGGGATGCCGGTGAAGCAGGCTCGGGCTGAGTGGGCCAGCCAGCCTTTTGACTTAGGGAAGTGGCGTCGCCATGTCAAGTTCAAAGAGCTCTGTGAAGCTTTAGGGGGACAAAAGAACAACTGTTGTAGATGCAGGCAGGTCTGGGAGGAGAATTTTAAAAAAACTCAATACAACTGGAAATCAGCCCCCCGAAACGAGAACGGGGACCCATGAATGGCGGCCCATGACTTGAGGTTGCGTGTAACGGTGAAATAAACATCACGGCTGTGACGAAACGGTGCTGTTATTGCCCCACGGCTCACTCCCTTTCGTGATGTGTTGCTTTAATGTGACCTAAGTAAGTGATCTAAATTAGCAGGTGTTTTTTTGTTTGTTTGTTTGTTTTTAACAGCAAATATTGGGCTTGTCCCACCCATGAGCTGCAACTGTGATTGGTTGTAGTTCTGCTCTGCGTTGACATCCTGTAACAGACTTTCCCCCCCATGTTGTCAGTTTCCTCAAACGTACACTGACCCCTACTGGCAGGCTTGGGTTACTTTTATCCACAGCATTCCCTCCACAGAGTTCTTGTTGAATATTTTCCAGTGTTTTGTTTTGAGAGCAACTGGCTATAATTAAGCCAAACTACAACTGATTGGTTTCCATCCCATGGCAGGCCATGCAGGTGGGCTTAAACGGCATCTGACGCTGAAATGTTTCGACTCTGAAGACTCCAAAGGCCGTATGAAATGTAACACAAGGACGTACATGTAAAAGAAAGGGTAATGCGTTGTAGATTTGTGAAAGCGTAAAGTAAGATGGAGTAAAAGTAAGAAAAGCAAGTGAAAGAATGTGCATGTAAGTGCTTGAGGATGGCAAAAGCTTACAGCACCTGGTATTCCCAGGCGGTCTCCCATCCAAGTACTAACCAGGCCCAACCCTGCTTAGCTTCCGAGATCAGACGAGATCGGGCGTGCTCAGGGTGGTATGGCCGTAAGCGAGAGCACTACTTCCACTCAGCCTATTTATAAGCATGCGGCAAAAGACGGCTGCCTTTTCCACACTACAGGGGACACACATTTACTCG
>NC_132890.1:12987316-13012316 GCF_030463535.1 Salminus brasiliensis | reverse complement strand
GCCAGCCAGCCTTTTGACTTAGGGAAGTGGCGTCGCCATGTCAAGTTCAAAGAGCTCTGTGAAGCTTTAGGGGGACAAAAGAACAACTGTTGTAGATGCAGGCAGGTCTGGGAGGAGAATTTTAAAAAAACTCAATACAACTGGAAATCAGCCCCCCGAAACGAGAACGGGGACCCATGAATGGCGGCCCATGACTTGAGGTTGCGTGTAACGGTGAAATAAACATCACGGCTGTGACGAAACGGTGCTGTTATTGCCCCACGGCTCACTCCCTTTCGTGATGTGTTGCTTTAATGTGACCTAAGTAAGTGATCTAAATTAGCAGGTGTTTTTTTGTTTGTTTGTTTGTTTTTAACAGCAAATATTGGGCTTGTCCCACCCATGAGCTGCAACTGTGATTGGTTGTAGTTCTGCTCTGCGTTGACATCCTGTAACAGACTTTCCCCCCCATGTTGTCAGTTTCCTCAAACGTACACTGACCCCTACTGGCAGGCTTGGGTTACTTTTATCCACAGCATTCCCTCCACAGAGTTCTTGTTGAATATTTTCCAGTGTTTTGTTTTGAGAGCAACTGGCGATAATTAAGCCAAACTACAACTGATTGGTTTCCATCCCATGGCAGGCCATGCAGGTGGGCTTAAACGGCATCTGACGCTGAAATGTTTCGACTCTGAAGACTCCAAAGACCGTATGAAATGTAACACAAGGACGTGCATGTAAAACAAAGGTTAATGCGTTGTAGATTTGTGAAAACGTAAAGTAAGATGGAGTAAAAGTAAGAAAAGCAAGTGAAAGAATGTGCATGTAAGTGCTTGAGGATGGCAAAAGCTTACAGCACCTGGTATTCCCAGGCCGTCTCCCATCCAAGTACTAACCAGGCCCTACCCTGCTTAGCTTCCGAGATCAGACGAGATCGGGCGTGCTCAGGGTGGTACGGCCGTAAGCGAGAGCACTGCTTCCACTCAGCCTATTTATAAGCATGCGGCAAAAGACGGCTGCCTTTTCCACACTACAGGGGACACACATTTACTCGCCCTCCTTTCTTACTTCCAAAGCAACCCCACCAAGCTCATTCAAACCAATCACACATTTCATTGCTCTCTCCTGTCCTCCTTCTCTTTTCACAAAAAAAATAAAACAACAAAACTTGCTCTTTTGGCTGACACTTGAACATTCAGCAACAAAGGCTAACGCCGGCCGCCAGACTCGGCCTTGTCAACATAAAAGTCACATAAGCCACATGAGTCGAATGGGCTTGTGAAACGGGACAATTACAAAATCACAAATCTTTCTCAACTGTCTTGGCTCCTTTTATTTACACCCCTAAATTCCACATACTAAGGTACAACAGGAATACGGGATAAATGCAGAGGCTACTTCCTACCAATATGGAAGCCGGGCAAAAAAAAAAAAAGAAAAAAGCTCACGCTAGCACGCCGGGCGAAGCATCGCTCTGAGGTGAGTTGCGAGTCGCAGGGATGCCGGTGAAGCAGGCTCGGGCTGAGTGGGCCAGCCAGCCTTTTGACTTAGGGAAGTGGCGTCGCCATGTCAAGTTCAAAGAGCTCTGTGAAGCTTTAGGGGGACAAAAGAACAACTGTTGTAGATGCAGGCAGGTCTGGGAGGAGAATTTTAAAAAAACTCAATACAACTGGAAATCAGCCCCCCGAAACGAGAACGGGGACCCATGAATGGCGGCCCATGACTTGAGGTTGCGTGTAACGGTGAAATAAACATCACGGCTGTGACGAAACGGTGCTGTTATTGCCCCACGGCTCACTCCCTTTCGTGATGTGTTGCTTTAATGTGACCTAAGTAAGTGATCTAAATTAGCAGGTGTTTTTTTGTTTGTTTGTTTGTTTTTAACAGCAAATATTGGGCTTGTCCCACCCATGAGCTGCAACTGTGATTGGTTGTAGTTCTGCTCTGCGTTGACATCCTGTAACAGACTTTCCCCCCCATGTTGTCAGTTTCCTCAAACGTACACTGACCCCTACTGGCAGGCTTGGGTTACTTTTATCCACAGCATTCCCTCCACAGAGTTCTTGTTGAATATTTTCCAGTGTTTTGTTTTGAGAGCAACTGGCTATAATTAAGCCAAACTACAACTGATTGGTTTCCATCCCATGGCAGGCCATGCAGGTGGGCTTAAACGGCATCTGATGCTGAAATGTTTCGACTCTGAAGACTCCAAAGGCCGTATGAAATGTAACACAAGGACGTGCATGTAAAACAAAGGTTAATGCGTTGTAGATTTGTGAAAACGTAAAGTAAGATGGAGTAAAAGTAAGAAAAGCAAGTGAAAGAATGTGCATGTAAGTGCTTGAGGATGGCAAAAGCTTACAGCACCTGGTATTCCCAGGCCGTCTCCCATCCAAGTACTAACCAGGCCCTACCCTGCTTAGCTTCCGAGATCAGACGAGATCGGGCGTGCTCAGGGTGGTATGGCCGTAAGCGAGAGCACTGCTTCCACTCAGCCTATTTATAAGCATGCGGCAAAAGACGGCTGCCTTTTCCACACTACAGGGGACACACATTTACTCGCCCTCCTTTCTTACTTCCAAAGCAACCCCACCAAGCTCATTCAAACCAATCACACATTTCATTGCTCTCTCCTGTCCTCCTTCTCTTTTCACAAAAAAAATAAAACAACAAAACTTGCTCTTTTGGCTGACACTTGAACATTCAGCAACAAAGGCTAACGCCGGCCGCCAGACTCGGCCTTGTCAACATAAAAGTCACATAAGCCACATGAGTCGAATGGGCTTGTGAAACGGGACAATTACAAAATCACAAATCTTTCTCAACTGTCTTGGCTCCTTTTATTTACACCCCTAAATTCCACATACTAAGGTACAACAGGAATACGGGATAAATGCAGAGGCTACTTCCTACCAATATGGAAGCCGGGCAAAAAAAAAAAAAGAAAAAAGCTCACGCTAGCACGCCGGGCGAAGCATCGCTCTGAGGTGAGTTGCGAGTCGCAGGGATGCCGGTGAAGCAGGCTCGGGCTGAGTGGGCCAGCCAGCCTTTTGACTTAGGGAAGTGGCGTCGCCATGTCAAGTTCAAAGAGCTCTGTGAAGCTTTAGGGGGACAAAAGAACAACTGTTGTAGATGCAGGCAGGTCTGGGAGGAGAATTTAAAAAAACCTCAATACAACTGGAAATCAGCCCCCCGAAACGAGAACGGGGACCCATGAATGGCGGCCCATGACTTGAGGTTGCGTGTAACGGTGAAATAAACATCACGGCTGTGACGAAACGGTGCTTTTATTGCCCCACGGCTCACTCCCTTTCGTGATGTGTTGCTTTAATGTGACCTAAGTAAGTGATCTAAATTAGCAGGTGTTTTTTTGTTTGTTTGTTTGTTTTTAACAGCAAATATTGGGCTTGTCCCACCCATGAGCTGTAATTGTGATTGGTTGTAGTTCTGCTCTGCGTTGACATCCTGTAACAGACTTTCCCCCCCATGTTGTCAGTTTCCTCAAACGTACACTGACCCCTACTGGCAGGCTTGGGTTACTTTTATCCACAGCATTCCCTCCACAGAGTTCTTGTTGAATATTTTCCAGTGTTTTGTTTTGAGAGCAACTGGCGATAATTAAGCCAAACTACAACTGATTGGTTTCCATCCCATGGCAGGCCATGCAGGTGGGCTTAAACGGCATCTGACGCTGAAATGTTTCGACTCTGAAGACTCCAAAGACCGTATGAAATGTAACACAAGGACGTGCATGTAAAACAAAGGTTAATGCGTTGTAGATTTGTGAAAACGTAAAGTAAGATGGAGTAAAAGTAAGAAAAGCAAGTGAAAGAATGTGCATGTAAGTGCTTGAGGATGGCAAAAGCTTACAGCACCTGGTATTCCCAGGCCGTCTCCCATCCAAGTACTAACCAGGCCCTACCCTGCTTAGCTTCCGAGATCAGACGAGATCGGGCGTGCTCAGGGTGGTACGGCCGTAAGCGAGAGCACTGCTTCCACTCAGCCTATTTATAAGCATGCGGCAAAAGACGGCTGCCTTTTCCACACTACAGGGGACACACATTTACTCGCCCTCCTTTCTTACTTCCAAAGCAACCCCACCAAGCTCATTCAAACCAATCACACATTTCATTGCTCTCTCCTGTCCTCCTTCTCTTTTCACAAAAAAAATAAAACAACAAAACTTGCTCTTTTGGCTGACACTTGAACATTCAGCAACAAAGGCTAACGCCGGCCGCCAGACTCGGCCTTGTCAACATAAAAGTCACATAAGCCACATGAGTCGAATGGGCTTGTGAAACGGGACAATTACAAAATCACAAATCTTTCTCAACTGTCTTGGCTCCTTTTATTTACACCCCTAAATTCCACATACTAAGGTACAACAGGAATACGGGATAAATGCAGAGGCTACTTCCTACCAATATGGAAGCCGGGCAAAAAAAAAAAAAGAAAAAAGCTCACGCTAGCACGCCGGGCGAAGCATCGCTCTGAGGTGAGTTGCGAGTCGCAGGGATGCCGGTGAAGCAGGCTCGGGCTGAGTGGGCCAGCCAGCCTTTTGACTTAGGGAAGTGGCGTCGCCATGTCAAGTTCAAAGAGCTCTGTGAAGCTTTAGGGGGACAAAAGAACAACTGTTGTAGATGCAGGCAGGTCTGGGAGGAGAATTTTAAAAAAACTCAATACAACTGGAAATCAGCCCCCCGAAACGAGAACGGGGACCCATGAATGGCGGCCCATGACTTGAGGTTGCGTGTAACGGTGAAATAAACATCACGGCTGTGACGAAACGGTGCTGTTATTGCCCCACGGCTCACTCCCTTTCGTGATGTGTTGCTTTAATGTGACCTAAGTAAGTGATCTAAATTAGCAGGTGTTTTTTTGTTTGTTTGTTTGTTTTTAACAGCAAATATTGGGCTTGTCCCACCCATGAGCTGCAACTGTGATTGGTTGTAGTTCTGCTCTGCGTTGACATCCTGTAACAGACTTTCCCCCCCATGTTGTCAGTTTCCTCAAACGTACACTGACCCCTACTGGCAGGCTTGGGTTACTTTTATCCACAGCATTCCCTCCACAGAGTTCTTGTTGAATATTTTCCAGTGTTTTGTTTTGAGAGCAACTGGCTATAATTAAGCCAAACTACAACTGATTGGTTTCCATCCCATGGCAGGCCATGCAGGTGGGCTTAAACGGCATCTGATGCTGAAATGTTTCGACTCTGAAGACTCCAAAGGCCGTATGAAATGTAACACAAGGACGTGCATGTAAAACAAAGGTTAATGCGTTGTAGATTTGTGAAAACGTAAAGTAAGATGGAGTAAAAGTAAGAAAAGCAAGTGAAAGAATGTGCATGTAAGTGCTTGAGGATGGCAAAAGCTTACAGCACCTGGTATTCCCAGGCCGTCTCCCATCCAAGTACTAACCAGGCCCTACCCTGCTTAGCTTCCGAGATCAGACGAGATCGGGCGTGCTCAGGGTGGTATGGCCGTAAGCGAGAGCACTGCTTCCACTCAGCCTATTTATAAGCATGCGGCAAAAGACGGCTGCCTTTTCCACACTACAGGGGACACACATTTACTCGCCCTCCTTTCTTACTTCCAAAGCAACCCCACCAAGCTCATTCAAACCAATCACACATTTCATTGCTCTCTCCTGTCCTCCTTCTCTTTTCACAAAAAAAATAAAACAACAAAACTTGCTCTTTTGGCTGACACTTGAACATTCAGCAACAAAGGCTAACGCCGGCCGCCAGACTCGGCCTTGTCAACATAAAAGTCACATAAGCCACATGAGTCGAATGGGCTTGTGAAACGGGACAATTACAAAATCACAAATCTTTCTCAACTGTCTTGGCTCCTTTTATTTACACCCCTAAATTCCACATACTAAGGTACAACAGGAATACGGGATAAATGCAGAGGCTACTTCCTACCAATATGGAAGCCGGGCAAAAAAAAAAAAAGAAAAAAGCTCACGCTAGCACGCCGGGCGAAGCATCGCTCTGAGGTGAGTTGCGAGTCGCAGGGATGCCGGTGAAGCAGGCTCGGGCTGAGTGGGCCAGCCAGCCTTTTGACTTAGGGAAGTGGCGTCGCCATGTCAAGTTCAAAGAGCTCTGTGAAGCTTTAGGGGGACAAAAGAACAACTGTTGTAGATGCAGGCAGGTCTGGGAGGAGAATTTAAAAAAACCTCAATACAACTGGAAATCAGCCCCCCGAAACGAGAACGGGGACCCATGAATGGCGGCCCATGACTTGAGGTTGCGTGTAACGGTGAAATAAACATCACGGCTGTGACGAAACGGTGCTTTTATTGCCCCACGGCTCACTCCCTTTCGTGATGTGTTGCTTTAATGTGACCTAAGTAAGTGATCTAAATTAGCAGGTGTTTTTTTGTTTGTTTGTTTGTTTTTAACAGCAAATATTGGGCTTGTCCCACCCATGAGCTGTAATTGTGATTGGTTGTAGTTCTGCTCTGCGTTGACATCCTGTAACAGACTTTCCCCCCCATGTTGTCAGTTTCCTCAAACGTACACTGACCCCTACTGGCAGGCTTGGGTTACTTTTATCCACAGCATTCCCTCCACAGAGTTCTTGTTGAATATTTTCCAGTGTTTTGTTTTGAGAGCAACTGGCGATAATTAAGCCAAACTACAACTGATTGGTTTCCATCCCATGGCAGGCCATGCAGGTGGGCTTAAACGGCATCTGACGCTGAAATGTTTCGACTCTGAAGACTCCAAAGACCGTATGAAATGTAACACAAGGACGTGCATGTAAAACAAAGGTTAATGCGTTGTAGATTTGTGAAAACGTAAAGTAAGATGGAGTAAAAGTAAGAAAAGCAAGTGAAAGAATGTGCATGTAAGTGCTTGAGGATGGCAAAAGCTTACAGCACCTGGTATTCCCAGGCCGTCTCCCATCCAAGTACTAACCAGGCCCTACCCTGCTTAGCTTCCGAGATCAGACGAGATCGGGCGTGCTCAGGGTGGTACGGCCGTAAGCGAGAGCACTGCTTCCACTCAGCCTATTTATAAGCATGCGGCAAAAGACGGCTGCCTTTTCCACACTACAGGGGACACACATTTACTCGCCCTCCTTTCTTACTTCCAAAGCAACCCCACCAAGCTCATTCAAACCAATCACACATTTCATTGCTCTCTCCTGTCCTCCTTCTCTTTTCACAAAAAAAATAAAACAACAAAACTTGCTCTTTTGGCTGACACTTGAACATTCAGCAACAAAGGCTAACGCCGGCCGCCAGACTCGGCCTTGTCAACATAAAAGTCACATAAGCCACATGAGTCGAATGGGCTTGTGAAACGGGACAATTACAAAATCACAAATCTTTCTCAACTGTCTTGGCTCCTTTTATTTACACCCCTAAATTCCACATACTAAGGTACAACAGGAATACGGGATAAATGCAGAGGCTACTTCCTACCAATATGGAAGCCGGGCAAAAAAAAAAAAAGAAAAAAGCTCACGCTAGCACGCCGGGCGAAGCATCGCTCTGAGGTGAGTTGCGAGTCGCAGGGATGCCGGTGAAGCAGGCTCGGGCTGAGTGGGCCAGCCAGCCTTTTGACTTAGGGAAGTGGCGTCGCCATGTCAAGTTCAAAGAGCTCTGTGAAGCTTTAGGGGGACAAAAGAACAACTGTTGTAGATGCAGGCAGGTCTGGGAGGAGAATTTTAAAAAAACTCAATACAACTGGAAATCAGCCCCCCGAAACGAGAACGGGGACCCATGAATGGCGGCCCATGACTTGAGGTTGCGTGTAACGGTGAAATAAACATCACGGCTGTGACGAAACGGTGCTGTTATTGCCCCACGGCTCACTCCCTTTCGTGATGTGTTGCTTTAATGTGACCTAAGTAAGTGATCTAAATTAGCAGGTGTTTTTTTGTTTGTTTGTTTGTTTTTAACAGCAAATATTGGGCTTGTCCCACCCATGAGCTGCAACTGTGATTGGTTGTAGTTCTGCTCTGCGTTGACATCCTGTAACAGACTTTCCCCCCCATGTTGTCAGTTTCCTCAAACGTACACTGACCCCTACTGGCAGGCTTGGGTTACTTTTATCCACAGCATTCCCTCCACAGAGTTCTTGTTGAATATTTTCCAGTGTTTTGTTTTGAGAGCAACTGGCTATAATTAAGCCAAACTACAACTGATTGGTTTCCATCCCATGGCAGGCCATGCAGGTGGGCTTAAACGGCATCTGATGCTGAAATGTTTCGACTCTGAAGACTCCAAAGACCGTATGAAATGTAACACAAGGACGTGCATGTAAAACAAAGGTTAATGCGTTGTAGATTTGTGAAAACGTAAAGTAAGATGGAGTAAAAGTAAGAAAAGCAAGTGAAAGAATGTGCATGTAAGTGCTTGAGGATGGCAAAAGCTTACAGCACCTGGTATTCCCAGGCGGTCTCCCATCCAAGTACTAACCAGGCCCTACCCTGCTTAGCTTCCGAGATCAGACTAGATCAGGCGTGCTCAGGGTGGTATGGCCGTAAGCAAGAGCAGTGCTTCCACTCAGCCTATTTATAAGCATGCGGCAAAAGACGGCTGCCTTTTCCACACTACTGGGGACACACATTTACTCGCCCTCCTTTCTTACTTCCAAAGCAACCCCACCAAGCTCATTCAAACCAATCACACATTTCATTGCTCTCTCCTGTCCTCCTTCTCTTTTCACAAAAAAAAAAACAACAAAACTTGCTCTTTTGGCTGACACTTGAACATTCAGCAACAAAGGCTAACGCCGGCCGCCAGACTCGGCCTTGTCAACATAAAAGTCACATAAGCCACATGAGTCGAATGGGCTTGTGAAACGGGACAATTACAAAATCACAAATCTTTCTCAACTGTCTTGGCTCCTTTTATTTACACCCCTAAATTCCACATACTAAGGTACAACAGGAATACGGGATAAATGCAGAGGCTACTTCCTACCAATATGGAAGCCGGGCAAAAAAAAAAAAAGAAAAAAGCTCACGCTAGCACGCCGGGCGAAGCATCGCTCTGAGGTGAGTTGCGAGTCGCAGGGATGCCGGTGAAGCAGGCTCGGGCTGAGTGGGCCAGCCAGCCTTTTGACTTAGGGAAGTGGCGTCGCCATGTCAAGTTCAAAGAGCTCTGTGAAGCTTTAGGGGGACAAAAGAACAACTGTTGTAGATGCAGGCAGGTCTGGGAGGAGAATTTTAAAAAAACTCAATACAACTGGAAATCAGCCCCCCGAAACGAGAACGGGGACCCATGAATGGCGGCCCATGACTTGAGGTTGCGTGTAACGGTGAAATAAACATCACGGCTGTGACGAAACGGTGCTGTTATTGCCCCACGGCTCACTCCCTTTCGTGATGTGTTGCTTTAATGTGACCTAAGTAAGTGATCTAAATTAGCAGGTGTTTTTTTGTTTGTTTGTTTGTTTTTAACAGCAAATATTGGGCTTGTCCCACCCATGAGCTGCAACTGTGATTGGTTGTAGTTCTGCTCTGCGTTGACATCCTGTAACAGACTTTCCCCCCCATGTTGTCAGTTTCCTCAAACGTACACTGACCCCTACTGGCAGGCTTGGGTTACTTTTATCCACAGCATTCCCTCCACAGAGTTCTTGTTGAATATTTTCCAGTGTTTTGTTTTGAGAGCAACTGGCTATAATTAAGCCAAACTACAACTGATTGGTTTCCATCCCATGGCAGGCCATGCAGGTGGGCTTAAACGGCATCTGATGCTGAAATGTTTCGACTCTGAAGACTCCAAAGACCGTATGAAATGTAACACAAGGACGTGCATGTAAAACAAAGGTTAATGCGTTGTAGATTTGTGAAAACGTAAAGTAAGATGGAGTAAAAGTAAGAAAAGCAAGTGAAAGAATGTGCATGTAAGTGCTTGAGGATGGCAAAAGCTTACAGCACCTGGTATTCCCAGGCGGTCTCCCATCCAAGTACTAACCAGGCCCTACCCTGCTTAGCTTCCGAGATCAGACTAGATCAGGCGTGCTCAGGGTGGTATGGCCGTAAGCAAGAGCAGTGCTTCCACTCAGCCTATTTATAAGCATGCGGCAAAAGACGGCTGCCTTTTCCACACTACTGGGGACACACATTTACTCGCCCTCCTTTCTTACTTCCAAAGCAACCCCACCAAGCTCATTCAAACCAATCACACATTTCATTGCTCTCTCCTGTCCTCCTTCTCTTTTCACAAAAAAAAAAACAACAAAACTTGCTCTTTTGGCTGACACTTGAACATTCAGCAACAAAGGCTAACGCCGGCCGCCAGACTCGGCCTTGTCAACATAAAAGTCACATAAGCCACATGAGTCGAATGGGCTTGTGAAACGGGACAATTACAAAATCACAAATCTTTCTCAACTGTCTTGGCTCCTTTTATTTACACCCCTAAATTCCACATACTAAGGTACAACAGGAATACGGGATAAATGCAGAGGCTACTTCCTACCAATATGGAAGCCGGGCAAAAAAAAAAAAAAAAAGCTCACGCTAGCACGCCGGGCGAAGCATCGCTCTGAGGTGAGTTGCGAGTCGCAGGGATGCCGGTGAAGCAGGCTCGGGCTGAGTGGGCCAGCCAGCCTTTTGACTTAGGGAAGTGGCGTCGCCATGTCAAGTTCAAAGAGCTCTGTGAAGCTTTAGGGGGACAAAAGAACAACTGTTGTAGATGCAGGCAGGTCTGGGAGGAGAATTTAAAAAAACCTCAATACAACTGGAAATCAGCCCCCCGAAACGAGAACGGGGACCCATGAATGGCGGCCCATGACTTGAGGTTGCGTGTAACGGTGAAATAAACATCACGGCTGTGACGAAACGGTGCTTTTATTGCCCCACGGCTCACTCCCTTTCGTGATGTGTTGCTTTAATGTGACCTAAGTAAGTGATCTAAATTAGCAGGTGTTTTTTTGTTTGTTTGTTTGTTTTTAACAGCAAATATTGGGCTTGTCCCACCCATGAGCTGTAATTGTGATTGGTTGTAGTTCTGCTCTGCGTTGACATCCTGTAACAGACTTTCCCCCCCATGTTGTCAGTTTCCTCAAACGTACACTGACCCCTACTGGCAGGCTTGGGTTACTTTTATCCACAGCATTCCCTCCACAGAGTTCTTGTTGAATATTTTCCAGTGTTTTGTTTTGAGAGCAACTGGCGATAATTAAGCCAAACTACAACTGATTGGTTTCCATCCCATGGCAGGCCATGCAGGTGGGCTTAAACGGCATCTGACGCTGAAATGTTTCGACTCTGAAGACTCCAAAGACCGTATGAAATGTAACACAAGGACGTGCATGTAAAACAAAGGTTAATGCGTTGTAGATTTGTGAAAACGTAAAGTAAGATGGAGTAAAAGTAAGAAAAGCAAGTGAAAGAATGTGCATGTAAGTGCTTGAGGATGGCAAAAGCTTACAGCACCTGGTATTCCCAGGCCGTCCCCCATCCAAGTACTAACCAGGCCCTACCCTGCTTAGCTTCCGAGATCAGACGAGATCGGGCGTGCTCAGGGTGGTATGGCCGTAAGCGAGAGCACTGCTTCCACTCAGCCTATTTATAAGCATGCGGCAAAAGACGGCTGCCTTTTCCACACTACAGGGGACACACATTTACTCGCCCTCCTTTCTTACTTCCAAAGCAAGCCCACCAAGCTCATTCAAACCAATCACACATTTCATTGCTCTCTCCTGTCCTCCTTCTCTTTTCACAAAAAAAATAAAACAACAAAACTTGCTCTTTTGGCTGACACTTGAACATTCAGCAACAAAGGCTAACGCCGGCCGCCAGACTCGGCCTTGTCAACATAAAAGTCACATAAGCCACATGAGTCGAATGGGCTTGTGAAACGGGACAATTACAAAATCACAAATCTTTCTCAACTGTCTTGGCTCCTTTTATTTACACCCCTAAATTCCACATACTAAGGTACAACAGGAATACGGGATAAATGCAGAGGCTACTTCCTACCAATATGGAAGCCGGGCAAAAAAAAAAAAAGAAAAAAGCTCACGCTAGCACGCCGGGCGAAGCATCGCTCTGAGGTGAGTTGCGAGTCGCAGGGATGCCGGTGAAGCAGGCTCGGGCTGAGTGGGCCAGCCAGCCTTTTGACTTAGGGAAGTGGCGTCGCCATGTCAAGTTCAAAGAGCTCTGTGAAGCTTTAGGGGGACAAAAGAACAACTGTTGTAGATGCAGGCAGGTCTGGGAGGAGAATTTTAAAAAAACTCAATACAACTGGAAATCAGCCCCCCGAAACGAGAACGGGGACCCATGAATGGCGGCCCATGACTTGAGGTTGCGTGTAACGGTGAAATAAACATCACGGCTGTGACGAAACGGTGCTGTTATTGCCCCACGGCTCACTCCCTTTCGTGATGTGTTGCTTTAATGTGACCTAAGTAAGTGATCTAAATTAGCAGGTGTTTTTTTGTTTGTTTGTTTGTTTTTAACAGCAAATATTGGGCTTGTCCCACCCATGAGCTGCAACTGTGATTGGTTGTAGTTCTGCTCTGCGTTGACATCCTGTAACAGACTTTCCCCCCCATGTTGTCAGTTTCCTCAAACGTACACTGACCCCTACTGGCAGGCTTGGGTTACTTTTATCCACAGCATTCCCTCCACAGAGTTCTTGTTGAATATTTTCCAGTGTTTTGTTTTGAGAGCAACTGGCTATAATTAAGCCAAACTACAACTGATTGGTTTCCATCCCATGGCAGGCCATGCAGGTGGGCTTAAACGGCATCTGATGCTGAAATGTTTCGACTCTGAAGACTCCAAAGACCGTATGAAATGTAACACAAGGACGTGCATGTAAAACAAAGGTTAATGCGTTGTAGATTTGTGAAAACGTAAAGTAAGATGGAGTAAAAGTAAGAAAAGCAAGTGAAAGAATGTGCATGTAAGTGCTTGAGGATGGCAAAAGCTTACAGCACCTGGTATTCCCAGGCGGTCTCCCATCCAAGTACTAACCAGGCCCTACCCTGCTTAGCTTCCGAGATCAGACTAGATCAGGCGTGCTCAGGGTGGTATGGCCGTAAGCAAGAGCAGTGCTTCCACTCAGCCTATTTATAAGCATGCGGCAAAAGACGGCTGCCTTTTCCACACTACTGGGAACACACATTTACTCGCCCTCCTTTCTTACTTCCAAAGCAACCCCACCAAGCTCATTCAAACCAATCACACATTTCATTGCTCTCTCCTGTCCTCCTTCTCTTTTCACAAAAAAAAAAAACAACAAAACTTGCTCTTTTGGCTGACACTTGAACATTCAGCAACAAAGGCTAACGCCGGCCGCCAGACTCGGCCTTGTCAACATAAAAGTCACATAAGCCACATGAGTCGAATGGGCTTGTGAAACGGGACAATTACAAAATCACAAATCTTTCTCAACTGTCTTGGCTCCTTTTATTTACACCCCTAAATTCCACATACTAAGGTACAACAGGAATACGGGATAAATGCAGAGGCTACTTCCTACCAATATGGAAGCCGGGCAAAAAAAAAAAAAAAAAGCTCACGCTAGCACGCCGGGCGAAGCATCGCTCTGAGGTGAGTTGCGAGTCGCAGGGATGCCGGTGAAGCAGGCTCGGGCTGAGTGAGCCAGCCAGCCTTTTGACTTAGGGAAGTGGCGTCGCCATGTCAAGTTCAAAGAGCTCTGTGAAGCTTTAGGGGGACAAAAGAACAACTGTTGTAGATGCAGGCAGGTCTGGGAGGAGAATTTAAAAAAACCTCAATACAACTGGAAATCAGCCCCCCGAAACGAGAACGGGGACCCATGAATGGCGGCCCATGACTTGAGGTTGCGTGTAACGGTGAAATAAACATCACGGCTGTGACGAAACGGTGCTTTTATTGCCCCACGGCTCACTCCCTTTCGTGATGTGTTGCTTTAATGTGACCTAAGTAAGTGATCTAAATTAGCAGGTGTTTTTTTGTTTGTTTGTTTGTTTTTAACAGCAAATATTGGGCTTGTCCCACCCATGAGCTGTAATTGTGATTGGTTGTAGTTCTGCTCTGCGTTGACATCCTGTAACAGACTTTCCCCCCCATGTTGTCAGTTTCCTCAAACGTACACTGACCCCTACTGGCAGGCTTGGGTTACTTTTATCCACAGCATTCCCTCCACAGAGTTCTTGTTGAATATTTTCCAGTGTTTTGTTTTGAGAGCAACTGGCGATAATTAAGCCAAACTACAACTGATTGGTTTCCATCCCATGGCAGGCCATGCAGGTGGGCTTAAACGGCATCTGACGCTGAAATGTTTCGACTCTGAAGACTCCAAAGACCGTATGAAATGTAACACAAGGACGTGCATGTAAAACAAAGGTTAATGCGTTGTAGATTTGTGAAAACGTAAAGTAAGATGGAGTAAAAGTAAGAAAAGCAAGTGAAAGAATGTGCATGTAAGTGCTTGAGGATGGCAAAAGCTTACAGCACCTGGTATTCCCAGGCGGTCTCCCATCCAAGTACTAACCAGGCCCTACCCTGCTTAGCTTCCGAGATCAGACTAGATCAGGCGTGCTCAGGGTGGTATGGCCGTAAGCAAGAGCAGTGCTTCCACTCAGCCTATTTATAAGCATGCGGCAAAAGACGGCTGCCTTTTCCACACTACTGGGGACACACATTTACTCGCCCTCCTTTCTTACTTCCAAAGCAACCCCACCAAGCTCATTCAAACCAATCACACATTTCATTGCTCTCTCCTGTCCTCCTTCTCTTTTCACAAAAAAAAAAACAACAAAACTTGCTCTTTTGGCTGACACTTGAACATTCAGCAACAAAGGCTAACGCCGGCCGCCAGACTCGGCCTTGTCAACATAAAAGTCACATAAGCCACATGAGTCGAATGGGCTTGTGAAACGGGACAATTACAAAATCACAAATCTTTCTCAACTGTCTTGGCTCCTTTTATTTACACCCCTAAATTCCACATACTAAGGTACAACAGGAATACGGGATAAATGCAGAGGCTACTTCCTACCAATATGGAAGCCGGGCAAAAAAAAAAAAAGAAAAAAGCTCACGCTAGCACGCCGGGCGAAGCATCGCTCTGAGGTGAGTTGCGAGTCGCAGGGATGCCGGTGAAGCAGGCTCGGGCTGAGTGGGCCAGCCAGCCTTTTGACTTAGGGAAGTGGCGTCGCCATGTCAAGTTCAAAGAGCTCTGTGAAGCTTTAGGGGGACAAAAGAACAACTGTTGTAGATGCAGGCAGGTCTGGGAGGAGAATTTTAAAAAAACTCAATACAACTGGAAATCAGCCCCCCGAAACGAGAACGGGGACCCATGAATGGCGGCCCATGACTTGAGGTTGCGTGTAACGGTGAAATAAACATCACGGCTGTGACGAAACGGTGCTGTTATTGCCCCACGGCTCACTCCCTTTCGTGATGTGTTGCTTTAATGTGACCTAAGTAAGTGATCTAAATTAGCAGGTGTTTTTTTGTTTGTTTGTTTGTTTTTAACAGCAAATATTGGGCTTGTCCCACCCATGAGCTGCAACTGTGATTGGTTGTAGTTCTGCTCTGCGTTGACATCCTGTAACAGACTTTCCCCCCCATGTTGTCAGTTTCCTCAAACGTACACTGACCCCTACTGGCAGGCTTGGGTTACTTTTATCCACAGCATTCCCTCCACAGAGTTCTTGTTGAATATTTTCCAGTGTTTTGTTTTGAGAGCAACTGGCTATAATTAAGCCAAACTACAACTGATTGGTTTCCATCCCATGGCAGGCCATGCAGGTGGGCTTAAACGGCATCTGATGCTGAAATGTTTCGACTCTGAAGACTCCAAAGACCGTATGAAATGTAACACAAGGACGTGCATGTAAAACAAAGGTTAATGCGTTGTAGATTTGTGAAAACGTAAAGTAAGATGGAGTAAAAGTAAGAAAAGCAAGTGAAAGAATGTGCATGTAAGTGCTTGAGGATGGCAAAAGCTTACAGCACCTGGTATTCCCAGGCGGTCTCCCATCCAAGTACTAACCAGGCCCTACCCTGCTTAGCTTCCGAGATCAGACTAGATCAGGCGTGCTCAGGGTGGTATGGCCGTAAGCAAGAGCAGTGCTTCCACTCAGCCTATTTATAAGCATGCGGCAAAAGACGGCTGCCTTTTCCACACTACTGGGAACACACATTTACTCGCCCTCCTTTCTTACTTCCAAAGCAACCCCACCAAGCTCATTCAAACCAATCACACATTTCATTGCTCTCTCCTGTCCTCCTTCTCTTTTCACAAAAAAAAAAAACAACAAAACTTGCTCTTTTGGCTGACACTTGAACATTCAGCAACAAAGGCTAACGCCGGCCGCCAGACTCGGCCTTGTCAACATAAAAGTCACATAAGCCACATGAGTCGAATGGGCTTGTGAAACGGGACAATTACAAAATCACAAATCTTTCTCAACTGTCTTGGCTCCTTTTATTTACACCCCTAAATTCCACATACTAAGGTACAACAGGAATACGGGATAAATGCAGAGGCTACTTCCTACCAATATGGAAGCCGGGCAAAAAAAAAAAAAAAAAGCTCACGCTAGCACGCCGGGCGAAGCATCGCTCTGAGGTGAGTTGCGAGTCGCAGGGATGCCGGTGAAGCAGGCTCGGGCTGAGTGAGCCAGCCAGCCTTTTGACTTAGGGAAGTGGCGTCGCCATGTCAAGTTCAAAGAGCTCTGTGAAGCTTTAGGGGGACAAAAGAACAACTGTTGTAGATGCAGGCAGGTCTGGGAGGAGAATTTAAAAAAACCTCAATACAACTGGAAATCAGCCCCCCGAAACGAGAACGGGGACCCATGAATGGCGGCCCATGACTTGAGGTTGCGTGTAACGGTGAAATAAACATCACGGCTGTGACGAAACGGTGCTTTTATTGCCCCACGGCTCACTCCCTTTCGTGATGTGTTGCTTTAATGTGACCTAAGTAAGTGATCTAAATTAGCAGGTGTTTTTTTGTTTGTTTGTTTGTTTTTAACAGCAAATATTGGGCTTGTCCCACCCATGAGCTGCAACTGTGATTGGTTGTAGTTCTGCTCTGCGTTGACATCCTGTAACAGACTTTCCCCCCCATGTTGTCAGTTTCCTCAAACGTACACTGACCCCTACTGGCAGGCTTGGGTTACTTTTATCCACAGCATTCCCTCCACAGAGTTCTTGTTGAATATTTTCCAGTGTTTTGTTTTGAGAGCAACTGGCTATAATTAAGCCAAACTGCAACTGATTGGTTTCCATCCCATGGCAGGCCATGCAGGTGGGCTTAAACGGCATCTGACGCTGAAATGTTTCGACTCTGAAGACTCCAAAGGCCGTATGAAATGTAACACAAGGACGTACATGTAAAAGAAAGGGTAATGCGTTGTAGATTTGTGAAAGCGTAAAGTAAGATGGAGTAAAAGTAAGAAAAGCAAGTGAAAGAATGTGCATGTAAGTGCTTGAGGATGGCAAAAGCTTACAGCACCTGGTATTCCCAGGCGGTCTCCCATCCAAGTACTAACCAGGCCCGACCCTGCTTAGCTTCCGAGATCAGACGAGATCGGGCGTGCTCAGGGTGGTATGGCCGTAAGCGAGAACACTGCTTCCACTCAGCCTATTTATAAGCATGCGGCAAAAGACGGCTGCCTTTTCCACACTACAGGGGACACACATTTACTCGCCCTCCTTTCTTACTTCCAAAGCAACCCCACCAAGCTCATTCAAACCAATCACACATTTCATTGCTCTCTCCTGTCCTCCTTCTCTTTTCACAAAAAAAATAAAACAACAAAACTTGCTCTTTTGGCTGACACTTGAACATTCAGCAACAAAGGCTAACGCCGGCCGCCAGACTCGGCCTTGTCAACATAAAAGTCACATAAGCCACATGAGTCGAATGGGCTCGTGAAACGGGACAATTACAAAATCACAAATCTTTCTCAACTGTCTTGGCTCCTTTTATTTACACCCCTAAATTCCACATACTAAGGTACAACAGGAATACGGGATAAATGCAGAGGCTACTTCCTACCAATATGGAAGCCGGGCAAAAAAAAAAAAAGAAAAAAGCTCACGCTAGCACGCCGGGCGAAGCATCGCTCTGAGATGAGTTGCGAGTCGCAGGGATGCCGGTGAAGCAGGCTCGGGCTGAGTGGGCCAGCCAGCCTTTTGACTTAGGGAAGTGGCGTCGCCATGTCAAGTTCAAAGAACTCTGTGAAGCTTTAGGGGGACAAAAGAACAACTGTTGTAGATGCAGGCAGGTCTGGGAGGAGAATTTTAAAAAAAACTCAATACAACTGGAAATCAGCCCCCCGAAACGAGAACGGGGACCCATGAATGGCGGCCCATGACTTGAGGTTGCGTGTAACGGTGAAATAAACATCACGGCTGTGACGAAACGGTGCTGTTATTGCCCCACGGCTCACTCCCTTTCGTGATGTGTTGCTCTAATGTGACCTAAGTAAGTGATCTAAATTAGCAGGTGTTTTTTTGTTTGTTTGTTTGTTTTTAACAGCAAATATTGGGCTTGTCCCACCCATGAGCTGCAACTGTGATTGGTTGTAGTTCTGCTCTGCGTTGACATCCTGTAACAGACTTTCCCCCCCATGTTGTCAGTTTCCTCAAACGTACACTGACCCCTACTGGCAGGCTTGGGTTACTTTTATCCACAGCATTCCCTCCACAGAGTTCTTGTTGAATATTTTCCAGTGTTTTGTTTTGAGAGCAACTGGCTATAATTAAGCCAAACTACAACTGATTGGTTTCCATCCCATGGCAGGCCATGCAGGTGGGCTTAAACGGCATCTGACGCTGAAATGTTTCGACTCTGAAGACTCCAAAGGCCGTATGAAATGTAACACAAGGACGTACATGTAAAAGAAAGGGTAATGCGTTGTAGATTTGTGAAAGCGTAAAGTAAGTTGGAGTAAAAGTAAGAAAAGCAAGTGAAAGAATGTGCATGTAAGTGCTTGAGGATGGCAAAAGCTTACAGCACCTGGTATTCCCAGGCGGTCTCCCATCCAAGTACTAACCAGGCCCGACCCTGCTTAGCTTCCGAGATCAGACGAGATCGGGCGTGCTCAGGGTGGTATGGCCGTAAGCGAGAGCACTGCTTCCACTCAGCCTATTTATAAGCATGCGGCAAAAGACGGCTGCCTTTTCCACACTACAGGGGACACACATTTACTCGCCCTCCTTTCTTACTTCCAAAGCAACCCCACCAAGCTCATTCAAACCAATCACACATTTCATTGCTCTCTCCTGTCCTCCTTCTCTTTTCACAAAAAAAATAAAACAACAAAACTTGCTCTTTTGGCTGACACTTGAACATTCAGCAACAAAGGCTAACGCCGGCCGCCAGACTCGGCCTTGTCAACATAAAAGTCACATAAGCCACATGAGTCGAATGGGCTCGTGAAACGGGACAATTACAAAATCACAAATCTTTCTCAACTGTCTTGGCTCCTTTTATTTACACCCCTAAATTCCACATACTAAGGTACAACAGGAATACGGGATAAATGCAGAGGCTACTTCCTACCAATATGGAAGCCGGGCAAAAAAAAAAAAAGAAAAAAGCTCACGCTAGCACGCCGGGCGAAGCATCGCTCTGAGATGAGTTGCGAGTCGCAGGGATGCCGGTGAAGCAGGCTCGGGCTGAGTGGGCCAGCCAGCCTTTTGACTTAGGGAAGTGGCGTCGCCATGTCAAGTTCAAAGAACTCTGTGAAGCTTTAGGGGGACAAAAGAACAACTGTTGTAGATGCAGGCAGGTCTGGGAGGAGAATTTAAAAAAAAACTCAATACAACTGGAAATCAGCCCCCCGAAACGAGAACGGGGACCCATGAATGGAGGCCCATGACTTGAGGTTGCGTGTAACGGTGAAATAAACATCACGGCTGTGACGAAACGGTGCTGTTATTGCCCCACGGCTCACTCCCTTTCGTGATGTGTTGCTTTAATGTGACCTAAGTAAGTGATCTAAATTAGCAGGTGTTTTTTTGTTTGTTTGTTTGTTTTTAACAGCAAATATTGGGCTTGTCCCACCCATGAGCTGCAACTGTGATTGGTTGTAGTTCTGCTCTGCGTTGACATCCTGTAACAGACTTTCCCCCCCATGTTGTCAGTTTCCTCAAACGTACACTGACCCCTACTGGCAGGCTTGGGTTACTTTTATCCACAGCATTCCCTCCACAGAGTTCTTGTTGAATATTTTCCAGTGTTTTGTTTTGAGAGCAACTGGCTATAATTAAGCCAAACTACAACTGATTGGATTCCATCCCATGGCAGGCCATGCAGGTGGGCTTAAACGGCATCTGACGCTGAAATGTTTCGACTCTGAAGACTCCAAAGGCCGTATGAAATGTAACACAAGGACGTACATGTAAAAGAAAGGGTAATGCGTTGTAGATTTGTGAAAGCGTAAAGTAAGATGGAGTAAAAGTAAGAAAAGCAAGTGAAAGAATGTGCATGTAAGTGCTTGAGGATGGCAAAAGCTTACAGCACCTGGTATTCCCAGGCGGTCTCCCATCCAAGTACTAACCAGGCCCGACCCTGCTTAGCTTCCGAGATCAGACGAGATCGGGCGTGCTCAGGGTGGTATGGCCGTAAGCGAGAGCACTGCTTCCACTCAGCCTATTTATAAGCATGCGGCAAAAGACGGCTGCCTTTTCCACACTACAGGGGACACACATTTACTCGCCCTCCTTTCTTACTTCCAAAGCAACCCCACCAAGCTCATTCAAACCAATCACACATTTCATTGCTCTCTCCTGTCCTCCTTCTCTTTTCACAAAAAAAATAAAACAACAAAACTTGCTCTTTTGGCTGACACTTGAACATTCAGCAACAAAGGCTAACGCCGGCCGCCAGACTCGGCCTTGTCAACATAAAAGTCACATAAGCCACATGAGTCGAATGGGCTTGTGAAACGGGACAATTACAAAATCACAAATCTTTCTCAACTGTCTTGGCTCCTTTTATTTACACCCCTAAATTCCACATACTAAGGTACAACAGGAATACGGGATAAATGCAGAGGCTACTTCCTACCAATATGGAAGCCGGGCAAAAAAAAAAAAAGAAAAAAGCTCACGCTAGCACGCCGGGCGAAGCATCGCTCTGAGATGAGTTGCGAGTCGCAGGGATGCCGGTGAAGCAGGCTCGGGCTGAGTGGGCCAGCCAGCCTTTTGACTTAGGGAAGTGGCGTCGCCATGTCAAGTTCAAAGAACTCTGTGAAGCTTTAGGGGGACAAAAGAACAACTGTTGTAGATGCAGGCAGGTCTGGGAGGAGAATTTTAAAAAAAACTCAATACAACTGGAAATCAGCCCCCCGAAACGAGAACGGGGACCCATGAATGGCGGCCCATGACTTGAGGTTGCGTGTAACGGTGAAATAAACATCACGGCTGTGACGAAACGGTGCTGTTATTGCCCCACGGCTCACTCCCTTTCGTGATGTGTTGCTTTAATGTGACCTAAGTAAGTGATCTAAATTAGCAGGTGTTTTTTTGTTTGTTTGTTTGTTTTTAACAGCAAATATTGGGCTTGTCCCACCCATGAGCTGCAACTGTGATTGGTTGTAGTTCTGCTCTGCGTTGACATCCTGTAACAGACTTTCCCCCCCATGTTGTCAGTTTCCTCAAACGTACACTGACCCCTACTGGCAGGCTTGGGTTACTTTTATCCACAGCATTCCCTCCACAGAGTTCTTGTTGAATATTTTCCAGTGTTTTGTTTTGAGAGCAACTGGCTATAATTAAGCCAAACTGCAACTGATTGGTTTCCATCCCATGGCAGGCCATGCAGGTGGGCTTAAACGGCATCTGACGCTGAAATGTTTCGACTCTGAAGACTCCAAAGGCCGTATGAAATGTAACACAAGGACGTACATGTAAAAGAAAGGGTAATGCGTTGTAGATTTGTGAAAGCGTAAAGTAAGATGGAGTAAAAGTAAGAAAAGCAAGTGAAAGAATGTGCATGTAAGTGCTTGAGGATGGCAAAAGCTTACAGCACCTGGTATTCCCAGGCGGTCTCCCATCCAAGTACTAACCAGGCCCGACCCTGCTTAGCTGCCGAGATCAGACGAGATCGGGCGTGCTCAGGGTGGTATGGCCGTAAGCGAGAACACTGCTTCCACTCAGCCTATTTATAAGCATGCGGCAAAAGACGGCTGCCTTTTCCACACTACAGGGGACACACATTTACTCGCCCTCCTTTCTTACTTCCAAAGCAACCCCACCAAGCTCATTCAAACCAATCACACATTTCATTGCTCTCTCCTGTCCTCCTTCTCTTTTCACAAAAAAAATAAAACAACAAAACTTGCTCTTTTGGCTGACACTTGAACATTCAGCAACAAAGGCTAACGCCGGCCGCCAGACTCGGCCTTGTCAACATAAAAGTCACATAAGCCACATGAGTCGAATGGGCTCGTGAAACGGGACAATTACAAAATCACAAATCTTTCTCAACTGTCTTGGCTCCTTTTATTTACACCCCTAAATTCCACATACTAAGGTACAACAGGAATACGGGATAAATGCAGAGGCTACTTCCTACCAATATGGAAGCCGGGCAAAAAAAAAAAAAGAAAAAAGCTCACGCTAGCACGCCGGGCGAAGCATCGCTCTGAGATGAGTTGCGAGTCGCAGGGATGCCGGTGAAGCAGGCTCGGGCTGAGTGGGCCAGCCAGCCTTTTGACTTAGGGAAGTGGCGTCGCCATGTCAAGTTCAAAGAACTCTGTGAAGCTTTAGGGGGACAAAAGAACAACTGTTGTAGATGCAGGCAGGTCTGGGAGGAGAATTTTAAAAAAAACTCAATACAACTGGAAATCAGCCCCCCGAAACGAGAACGGGGACCCATGAATGGCGGCCCATGACTTGAGGTTGCGTGTAACGGTGAAATAAACATCACGGCTGTGACGAAACGGTGCTGTTATTGCCCCACGGCTCACTCCCTTTCGTGATGTGTTGCTTTAATGTGACCTAAGTAAGTGATCTAAATTAGCAGGTGTTTTTTTGTTTGTTTGTTTGTTTTTAACAGCAAATATTGGGCTTGTCCCACCCATGAGCTGCAACTGTGATTGGTTGTAGTTCTGCTCTGCGTTGACATCCTGTAACAGACTTTCCCCCCCATGTTGTCAGTTTCCTCAAACGTACACTGACCCCTACTGGCAGGCTTGGGTTACTTTTATCCACAGCATTCCCTCCACAGAGTTCTTGTTGAATATTTTCCAGTGTTTTGTTTTGAGAGCAACTGGCTATAATTAAGCCAAACTACAACTGATTGGTTTCCATCCCATGGCAGGCCATGCAGGTGGGCTTAAACGGCATCTGACGCTGAAATGTTTCGACTCTGAAGACTCCAAAGGCCATATGAAATGTAACACAAGGACGTACATGTAAAAGAAAGGGTAATGCGTTGTAGATTTGTGAAAGCGTAAAGTAAGTTGGAGTAAAAGTAAGAAAAGCAAGTGAAAGAATGTGCATGTAAGTGCTTGAGGATGGCAAAAGCTTACAGCACCTGGTATTCCCAGGCGGTCTCCCATCCAAGTACTAACCAAGCCCGACCCTGCTTAGCTTCCGAGATCAGACGAGATCGGGCATGCTCAGGGTGGTATGGCCGTAAGCGAGAGCACTGCTTCCACTCAGCCTGTTTATAAGCATGCGGCAAAAGACGGCTGCCTTTTCCACACTACAGGGGACACACATTTACTCGCCCTCCTTTCTTACTTCCAAAGCAACCCCACCAAGCTCATTCAAACCAATCACACATTTCATTGCTCTCTCCTGTCCTCCTTCTCTTTTCACAAAAAAAATAAAACAACAAAACTTGCTCTTTTGGCTGACACTTGAACATTCAGCAACAAAGGCTAACGCCGGCCGCCAGACTCGGCCTTGTCAACATAAAAGTCACATAAGCCACATGAGTCGAATGGGCTCGTGAAACGGGACAATTACAAAATCACAAATCTTTCTCAACTGTCTTGGCTCCTTTTATTTACACCCCTAAATTCCACATACTAAGGTACAACAGGAATACGGGATAAATGCAGAGGCTACTTCCTACCAATATGGAAGCCGTGCAAAAAAAAAAAAAGAAAAAAGCTCACGCTAGCACGCCGGGCGAAGCATCGCTCTGAGGTGAGTTGCGAGTCGCAGGGATGCCGGTGAAGCAGGCTCGGGCTGAGTGGGCCAGCCAGCCTTTTGACTTAGGGAAGTGGCGTCGCCATGTCAAGTTCAAAGAGCTCTGTGAAGCTTTAGGGGGACAAAAGAACAACTGTTGTAGATGCAGGCAGGTCTGGGAGGAGAATTTTAAAAAAACTCAATACAACTGGAAATCAGCCCCCCGAAACGAGAACGGGGACCCATGAATGGCGGCCCATGACTTGAGGTTGCGTGTAACGGTGAAATAAACATCACGGCTGTGACGAAACGGTGCTGTTATTGCCCCACGGCTCACTCCCTTTCGTGATGTGTTGCTTTAATGTGACCTAAGTAAGTGATCTAAATTAGCAGGTGTTTTTTTGTTTGTTTGTTTGTTTTTAACAGCAAATATTGGGCTTGTCCCACCCATGAGCTGCAACTGTGATTGGTTGTAGTTCTGCTCTGCGTTGACATCCTGTAACAGACTTTCCCCCCCATGTTGTCAGTTTCCTCAAACGTACACTGACCCCTACTGGCAGGCTTGGGTTACTTTTATCCACAGCATTCCCTCCACAGAGTTCTTGTTGAATATTTTCCAGTGTTTTGTTTTGAGAGCAACTGGCTATAATTAAGCCAAACTACAACTGATTGGTTTCCATCCCATGGCAGGCCATGCAGGTGGGCTTAAACGGCATCTGACGCTGAAATGTTTCGACTCTGAAGACTCCAAAGGCCGTATGAAATGTAACACAAGGACGTACATGTAAAAGAAAGGGTAATGCGTTGTAGATTTGTGAAAGCGTAAAGTAAGATGGAGTAAAAGTAAGAAAAGCAAGTGAAAGAATGTGCATGTAAGTGCTTGAGGATGGCAAAAGCTTACAGCACCTGGTATTCCCAGGCGGTCTCCCATCCAAGTACTAACCAGGCCCGAC